>NW_028135088.1:0-123000 GCF_964662115.1 Mustela nivalis
TAAGGAAGATGGGCATGTTCTCATGGAGCCCCGAGAGGATGAACAATGTGACAACAAAAGGCCATTACATTGGGACAGACAGTCCCACTGTATGCTACAGTCCCACCGTATGCTACAGGTTGGAGGGGAGATCCAGGAAGACAAATAATAGAAGAATGAACAAGGGAGCTCAGACCTAAGGTCTAGCATTTTAGCATGGTGGGAAGTACTCTATACCTAGCTGCATTCCATGGGGACCTAGTTCTAAATTAAATAAACCATCCTCTGGCCTCAGTCAATCCTTGTAAAATGTTTTTGTTTTTGTATTTGTTTTTTATCAAATGATGCACATGCACGTATTTGACAGAGAAACAGAGAGATTACCGTCAGGTAGTGGCACTGGAGAGGGGGGATCAGACTTGCCTCTTAGCATACTCTGAGACCAGACCCTTGGATCATGAGATGAGTAAAGCCCGCCACTGAACTGATGGACACACAGTGGCCCAAACTTTTGTCTTTTTAATACCTCACAGTTCTAGACAAGAACCACTTCTCTGTATTCTTCAGAAAATGCTTGGTCAGGTGTTGCTTGCTCTATATGACCTGCTTCTAGGCCTGCTATAACTTGTTTTGAAGTAAGTGACTTGGCTATGTACACACTACTTCCCCATGCATTGTTGGGTAAAGAGTATCCCACCATTGCTAGCTTGGCACTATGTCTTCGGTTGCTCTACTTCTGTTGATGGTTATGGGACACCTCTCTGACTCTTAATATGGATCTAGGTTTCTGCTCCCAGATGAGGGACAATTTCAGTTCTGATTTCTCAAAGAAATATTTGGCCCTCTTTCTTCTCTCGCTCCTAGGTCTCCTACAATAAACACCTTTTTCCATTCCTTGGAGCTGATGATTTCCCTAATCTCATTGTCATGTCCCATCATTCTTCACTTTTTCATTGGCTTTGCTTCCTTATTTTCCAGTGTTTGTCATCCAGGACACTAATTTGATCCTCTGCTTCTTCCAGGTTCTTGAGATTTGCCTGCAGTCTGTTACCAATCCTTTCATCAGAGACTCTTTATTTTATTTTATTAATTTATATTATTTTATTTTTATCACTTTTATCTCTGTGGTTCAAGACTCCCTAATGCCTTCTGTGTTTTTCTAATGTACAGTGAGTATCCTGGCTGCTGCTTTCCATCTTTTTGCGGTCGTGTTACATGTACAGGTTCCACTTCGATTGCCTGGTCATGATCATTTCTTCTTTGCCTTCAGCATCAGTTGATTCTTCCATTTTGCATTGGATCTAGATATCTCTCTTCTTCTCTGTATTCAAAAAGCCCATTCTTTTTTCTATTTTTTAAAAATTTTTAGCATAACAGTATTCATTATTTTTTTTTAAATTTTAAATTTTTTATTTTTTATAAACATATATTTTTATCCCCAGGGGTACAGGTCTATGAATCACCAGGTTTACACACTTCACAGCACTCACCAAAGCACATACCTCCCCAATGTCCATAATCCCACCCCCTTCTCCCAAACCCCCTCCCCCCAGCAACCCTCAGTTTGTTTTGTGAGATTAAGAGTCACTTATGGTTTGTCTCCCTCCCAATCCCATCTTGTTTCATTTACTCTTCTCCTACCCACTTAAGCCTCCATGTTGCATCACCACTTCCTCATATCAGGGAGATCATATGATAGTTGTCTTTCTCTGCTTGACTTATTTCGCTAAGCACAGATGAATGGATCAAGAAGATGTGGTATATATACACAATGGAATACTATGCAGCCATCAAAAGAAATGAAATCTTGCCATTTGCGACAACATGGATGGAACTAGACAGTATTCATTATTTTTGCACCACACCCAGTGCTACATGTAATACGTGGCCTCTATAATATCCACCACCTGGTTCCCCCAACCTCACACCCCCTGCCACTTCAAACCCCAAAGATTGTTTTTCAGAGTCCATAGTCTCTCATGGTTCACTTCCCCTTATTTCCCTTAACTCCCTTCTACTCTCTAACTCCTCAAGTCCTCCATGTTATTTGTTATGCTCCAGAAGTAAGTGAAACCATATGATACTTGACTCTCTCTGCTTGAGTTACTTCACTAGAATAATCTCTTCCAGCCCCATCCATGTTGCTATAAAAGTTGGGTATTAATCCTTTCTGATGGAGGCATAATACTCCATACTGTATATGAACCATATCTTCCTTGTCTATTCATCCCTTGAAGGTATCTTGGTTCTTTCCACAGTTTGGCGACCTTGGGAATTGCTGCTATAAACTTTGGGTTACAGATGACCCTTCTTTTCACTGCAGAGTCATAGGGAAGCTCCATTTTTTATTTCTTGAGAAATCTTAATACCGTTCTCCAAAGAGGCTGTACCAATTTGCATTCCCATCAACAGTGTAAGAGGGTTCCCCTTTCTCCACATCCCCTCCAACACACGTTTCCTATCTTGCTAATTTTGGTCATTCAACTGGTGTAAGGTGATATCTCAATGTGCTTTTCATTTGAATCTCCCTGATGACTGGTGATGATGAACATTTTTTCATGTGTCTGACAGCTCTCTGTATGTCTCCATTGGAGAAATGTCTGTTCATATCATTTGCCCATTTTTTGATATGATTGTCTGTTTTGTGCGAGTTGAGGTTGAGGAGTTCTTCATAGATCGTGGATATCAAACTTTTGTCTGTACTGTCAATTCCAAATATCTTCTCCCACTCCGTGGGTTGCCTCTTTGTTTTCTTGTCTGTGCAGAAGCTTTTGATTTTGACCCCTTTCCCTCTAATTACCCATGTCCTCCATGCTTTTAGTTATGCTCCACAAATAAGTGAAACCATATGATAATTGACTCTCTCTGCTTGACTTATTTCACTCAGCATAATCTCTTCCAGTCAAATCCATGTTGATACAAAAGTTGGGTATTCGTCCCTCTGATGGAGTCCTAATACTCCATAGTGTATATGGACCACATCTTCCTTATCCATTTGTCTGTTGAAGGGCATCTTGGTTCTTTCCACAGTTTGGCGACCCGCTATTGCTGCTATAAACATTGGGGTACAGATGGCCCTTCTTTTCACTACATCTGTATCTTTGGGGTAAATACCCAGGAGTGCAATGGCAGAGTCATAGGGAAGTTCCATTTTTAATTTCTTGAGGAAACTCACACTGTTCTCCAAAGAGGCTGCACCAACTTGCATTCCCACCAACAGTGGAAGAGGGTTCCCCTTTCTCCACATAGCCTCCAACACATGTTGTTTCCTGTCTTGCTAATTTTGGCCATTCTAACTGGTGTAAGTTGATATCTCAATGTATATCTTGAAAGAAGTTGCTGTGGCTCATATAGAGAGATTACTGCCTATATTCTCCTCTAGGATGCTGATGGATTCCTGTCTCACATTGAGGACTTTTATCCATTTTGAGTTTATCTTTGTGTATGGTGTAAGAGAATGGTGGAGTTTCATTCTCCTACATATAGCTTTCCAGTGTTCCATCACCATTTATTAAAGAGACTGTATTTTTACCACTGTATATTTTTTCCTGTTTTGTCGAAGATTATTTGCCCATAGAGTTGAGGGTCCATATTTGGGCTATCTATTCTATTCCACTGGTCTATGTGTCTATTTTTTATGTCAGGACCATTCTGTCTTGGTGATCACAGCTTTGTAGTAAAGCTTGAAATCAAGTAATGTGATGCCCCCAGTTTAATTTTTGTTTTTCAACATTTCCTTAGCGATTCAGGGTCTCTCCTGATTCCATTCAAAATTTAGGATTATTTGTTGCATCTCTTTGAAGAATACCAGAGGAATTTTGATTGGAGTGGCATTAAAAGAATACATTGCTCTAGGCAGTATAGACAATTTCACACTGTTTATTCTTTTGATGCAAGAGCATGGAATGGTCTTCCATATTTTTGTGTCTTCTTCAATTATTTTCATGAGTGTTCTGTAGTTCCTCGAGTACAATTCCTTTACCTCTTTGGTTAGGTATATTCCCAGGTACCTTATGGTTCTTAGTGCGATACTAAATTGAATTGATACTCTAATTTATTTTTCTGTATTTTCATTGTTAATGTACAAGAAAACCACTGATTTATTCACATTGACTTTGTATCCTGCCAAGTTGATGAATTGCTGTATGAGTTCTAGTGGTTTGGGGGTGGAGTCTCTTGGGCTTTCCATATAAAGGATCATGTTATCTGCAAAGAGAAAGAGTGAATTCTTCATTTCCAATTTGGATACCTTTTATTTCTCTTTGTAGTCTGACTGCTGTTGCTAGGACTTTTAATACTATGGTGAACAAACAGCTTAGAAACCATGAAAAAGAATGAGGGAAATAAATGATGCCATGAAACGTTCCAACGTCAGAATTATCGAAATCCCTGAAGGGAAGGATAAAGAAAGAAGTCTCAAAGATCTAGTGAAACAAGTTCTTCATGAAAAATTTCCCAATCTCACATATTGAACCAGCAATCATGTACTAGAGGCCTAACGGTCTCCTCCTAAGATTATAGATAACAAAAACAAACCATCAAGAAAACTGATAGCCAAATTGAGAAATCATAATTGAAGGTATAATCTTTTGAAAGCCACTAGTACATAGAGGTTCCTTACTTACAGAGGAAAGCCCATCAGAATCACGTCAGACCTCTCCACAGAGACGTCTCAAGCAAGAAAGGCCTGGAAAGATATATTCAGGGCACTAAATGAGAAGAACATGCAGCCATGAATACTTTATCCAGCAAGACTGAGTTTCAAAATGGATGGAGAGATAAAGAGTTTCCAAGACTGGTAAGGCTTAAAAGACAATGCAACTACCAAGCCGACACTGAATGAATATTAATGGGGGTTCTATAAAAGAGAAAAAAATCCTAAGAATAGCATTGAACAGAAATATAGAGACAATTTACAGAAAGATAGACTTCAAAGGTCACACAATGTCAATAAAAACATATCTATCAATAATCACTCTCAATGTGAAAGGCCTAAATGTGCCCCCCAAAAATGGCACAGGGTTGCAGGTTGGATAAAAGGACAGGATCCGTCCATACGTTGTCTACGAGACACTTTTGAACCTAAAGATACACCCAGACTGAAAGTGAAAAGACGGAGAAATATCTTTCATGCCAATGTACTCAATAGAACGCTGGCGTAGCAAATCTCATATCCGATAAATTAGATTTTAAACTAACGACTATAGTCAGAGATACAGAAGGACATTACATAATTCTTAAAGGGACTATCAACCAAGATGATCTAACAACTGTAAATAGCTCTGCCCCCAATATGGGTGCAGCCAATTACATAAGAAAACTGTTAATCAAGATAAAATGTCATATTAATATGAATGCATTAATAGTAGGAGATCTTAACACACCTCTTTTATAAATAGACAGATCATCCAAGAAGAAAATCCATAAAGAAACAATAGCATTTACTGACACATTGGACCAGATGGACCTCATAAATATATACAGAACATTCCTCCCTAAAACAACAGAACACTCATTCTCTCAAGTGCACATGGATCTCACTCACTATCCACCAAGACGATCTAACAATTGTAAATATCTATGCCCCCTATATAGGAGCAGCCAATTACATAAGAAACTGTTAGTCAAGATAAAGAGTCATATTGACATGAATACATTATAGTAGGAGATCGTAACCTGCCTAACATCATCCAAGCAGAAAATCCATAAAGAAAGCATTAAATGACACATTGGACCACATGGACCTCATAGATATATACAGAATATTCCACCCTAAAACCACAGAATACTCATTTTCTCAAGTGCACATAGAACATTAACAAGAATAGACCACATACTGGCTCACAAATCAGGACTCAACCTATACCATAAGAATGAGAACATTCCCTGCATATTCTCAGATCACAATGCTTAGAAACCAGAGATCAATCACATGAAAAAGTTTCTAAGGAACTCAAACACCTGGAAGCTAAAGAGCTCCTTGGTTAAGAATGCTTGGATCACCACACACAAAAATAGACTCCCAATGGATGAAAGACCTCAATGTGAGAAAGGATTTCATCAAAATCCTTGAGGAGAACAGAGGCAGCATCCTCTTTGACCTCAACCGCAGCAACATCTTTCTAAGAATATCACCAAAGTCAACAGAAGCAAGGAAAAAAATGAGCTATTGTGATCTCATCAAGATCAAAAGGAAACAGTGAGCAAGACCAAAAGACAACTGACAAACTGGGAGAAGATATTGCAAATGACATATCCAATAAAGGGCTAGTATCCAATATGTATAAAGAGCTTGGAAAACTCAACACACAAAAAACAATGCAATACTCTGCAACCATCAAAAGAAAAGAAATCTTGCCATTTGCAATGACGTGAATGGAACTAGAGGGTATTATGCTTAACAAAATAAGCCAATCGGAAAAAGATAACTATCAAATGATCTCCTTGATATGAGGAATTGGAGATGCAATGTGGGGAGTTTGGGGAGTACGAAAAGAACAAATGAAAGAACATGGGATTGGGAGGGAGACAAACAATAAAGGACTCAATCTCAAAAACTAGACTGAGGGTTGCTGGGGTGAAGGGGGACAGGAGAGGGTGGTGAGGATATGGACTTCGGAGAGAGTATATGCTATGATTAGTCCTGTGAATTGTGTAAACTTGGCGATTCACACTGGGGATAAAAATAAGTTATATATTGATAAAAATAATGAATTAATTACTTTAAAAATTTTTAAAAAGACGAAATCTTGAATCAACCAGGAGATCAAAGAAGAACTCAAACAATTCAGGGAAAACAATGAGAATGAAGACATTTTGGTCCAAAACCTATGGGATACAGCAAAGATGGTCGTAATGGAGAAATACATATCCATCCAAGCTTCCCTCAAAAAATATGTAAAAATCCAGAATACACCAGCTGTCTCTACACCTTAATGAACTGGAGAACCAACAACAAATCAAACCAACTCCATACATAAGAAGGAAAATAATCGAGATTAGAGCTGAGATCAATGAGGTAGAAACCAGAGATACAGTAGAACGTATCAATGAAACTAAAGTTGGTTTTTTGAAAGAATCAATAAGATCGACAAACAATTGGCCACACTAATCTTAAGGAAAGCAATAAAGCCAAAATTAATAAAATTATGAATAAAAGGGAGAGATAGCAACTAACACCAAGGAAACAATTATCAGAAGTTATTATCAATAGTTATGTGCCAATAAGCTAAGCAATCTAGATGAAATAGATGCATTCCTGGAAAATTTTAAATGCCCAAAATTGAACCAGGAAGAAATTAACAACCTGAATAGAACGATATCTATTAACTAGATTTAAGCAGTGATCAAAAACCTCCCCAAAAACAAGAGCCTAGTACCTGAGGGATTCCCTGGGGAATTCTACCAAACTTTCAAAGAAGAAATAACACCTATTCTCCTGAAGCTGTTTCAAAAATTGAACCAGAAGAAAAACTTCCAGACTCTTTCTATGAATCCAGCATTACCCTGATCCTTTAACCAGGCAAGGACCCTATCAGAAAAGAGAATTTTAGACCAATATCACTGATGAATATGGATGCTAAGATTCTCAGCAAGATTCTAGAACAGGATCCAACAGCAAATTAAAAAAAAAAAAATCCACCATTACCAGGTGGGATTCATCCGTGGGCTACAAGGATGATTCAACATTTGCAAATCAATTAATGTGATAGAACAAATCAATATGAGAAGAGAGAAGAACCACATGGTCCTCTCAATTGATGCAGAAAAAGCATTGGACAAAATCTAGCATCCGTTCCTGATCAAAACTCTTCAAAGTATAAGGATAGAAGGACCATTCATGAACTTCATCAAATCTATGAAAGACTCACAGCAAATATCATTGTCAATGGTAAAAAGCTTGCACCTTCCTGTTGAGATCAGAAACTTAAGTAAACCCACTCTCACCAATCTTGTTCAACAAAATATTAGAAGTCCTAGCAATAGCAATCAGACAACAGAGAGAAATAAAAGGTATCCAAATTGGCAATGAAGAAATTAAGCTCCTCTCTTTGCACATGACATGATTCTTTATATGGGAAATCCAAAAGACTCCACCCCGCAAACTAATAGAACTCATATAGCAATTCAGTAATGTGTCAGGATACAAAGTCAATGTATAGAAACAGAGGCTTTCTTTTACACTAACAATGAAAATACCGAAAGGGAATTAGGAGAATCAATTCCATTTACTATAGCACAAAGAAGCTTAAGATACCTGGGAATAAACCTAAACAAAGAGGTAAAACCACACCTACAAAATGTTAGAATTGACGGGAGACTTTCGTCCTGAATGCTAAATGAATTATTGTTAGGTAAGAAGTTCATTTTCTCATTTCGGTTGACTTCTGTCTTGAATTCTCTGTGCCTTTCCATTTTATGGCATTTTTTGGGGGATGCTTCATTAGTGCGATCTCTCACTTCCTCCCCCTCTTTCGCGTGTCTTCTCTGTGTGTGTGTTCGTGTGTGTGTGCATGAGCAAGTCTTAATGTGTGCGTGGTCTGTGTGTTTTTCACAAAAAAGTTATAATTAAATTTCAAGAGGTAGGAATTGGGTCTCTTAAGAATAGCAATTCAATTTGAAATGCCTTGAAAATACATTCCATCCGTTTCAAGAACTTCTTCTGCAAGGAATGTCATCATTTGTACTCTTCCATAAACACGTATTCTCACAAAACTGCCTTCAAACAAACACCACATTTTGTGTGCCTCATTAGAATCGTATTGTTTGTCCCTATACCCCTTATTTTTCATATGTTTCTTGACTGTCTTGAGGGAGTGAAATCGTCTGTTTGTTTTCTTTCTGAGAATGATAGATATGACAGAGCCCAAAGCTCTCTGCAAGCCTGTCACATGAAACATGTGGAAGAATTCATTCTTGCTTATGTCTCAGTAAGAATTTGCGGTGACATGGAGGACAGTGAGATGGTAGTAGAGTCTAATAACCTCGTGCTTGTCTTCAGCCATGAAGGCAAAAGGAAGATGGCAACAATAACGGAAGCAGGGTGGAAATTGACCTGAACCCTACACAGTAAACTCCACAGAGTAAGAGATCGGAGGTCGCAGAAACTATGGGAGAAGTTTGGAGACATGGTTCATGGGAGTTTTGGGTGGTTCGTGCATCAGAGGGCAGTGACCCATGCAAAGGACAAAGGCACAGGAGAACAGGGCACACTGGGAACCCACAAGGAACCTGTTTCCCAGTGCAATTGGCTGTGACGAATGGAGGGTCTGAGTTCTTGACAACACAATTGTTGAGGGCTGGAGTTTTCAGATCAACAGGCTTGGCAGAAATTGACTCGAAAGAACACTGTGTTTTTCTTGGAGGGGACACCAACAAGCAACAAGGTGCAGACAGCCTGGAGACCATGATCAGAAACAATACCAGGAGATGTAGTTGGAGGAGAGTGGGACCTGGCAGTGCATCCGTGAGAGGCAGTGTTTGTGGAAATGATTCAATGGGTGCATAAGAAATGTTTGGCTCTCAAACCAGTAGCAACAGGACCGAGCTACTGGCCAAGACAGGATGGTGAGACATTTGCTGCCTACCTTGCCAACATGAAAACCCAACCGTGGAACACTTGGAGGACTGCCTTCCTCAGTCCAAGATGCTTAGTCCAAGGAGAACACATTCTCCCATAGGGGACAAGAAGAATGCCTTGACCACATGCTCTCTTCTGAACACAGCATTCTGCAGGCCTGCATTCTATTGGGTTGTGGAATGTCTCCTTTCACACACACACCAGATCCTACTAAGCAAAACCTCAGCATATTCAGCCCGGGCCCCAAACACACTAAACGCCAGACAAGGAGGGCCCTTGCAGTTGAATGGTCTCAAGGACAGGGACAGCAACAACACAACAGCAGATGGCATGCATCACACACACACACACACACACACACACACACACACACACCCATCATCCTTTAAGGGCCAGCACTTGGTCACTCCCGGATTTTCTCTTCTTTTTTTTTTTTTTTATTTTTTTTTTTTATTTTTTTTTTATTTTTTTTTTTTATTTATTTTTTTTTTCGGATTTTCTCTTCTTAAAGACATTAACCTCAGTATGGAAAAAGAATGAGCTTTCAGAATACAGAGAGGAAGACAGAAACTTATATCCAAGGCAAAGATGGAAGAATCAACTGATGCTAAGGTAAAAGAACAAGAAATTAACACGGCTAGGCAATCAGAGAGAAACTTCTACATAGAACACGCCCGATGGGGTATAGAAAGGAGCGGCCTGGATACTTCCTGTACATCAGCAAACGTAGAAGATATCAGAGAGTCTCGAACCACAGAGATAAACTGATAAAGATAAACGAACATAAGTAGCTCCTGAAGAGAAGATTGGTAGGAGACTGGATGCAGTGTGGGAAAATGGCAGAGGTAGAGGATCCAATGAGTGACCTGGAAGAACTAGTCTAGAAAAAAGGAAGCAAATTCTAAAAGAGAAGGAAGAATGACGGGACATGACAATGAGCTTAGGGAATCATCATTTCCAGGAATTGAAAGAGGTGCCTCTTGTAGGAGAAGTAAGAGTGAGTGAAAGAAAGAGGACTGAACATGGATTTGAGATATTGGGGCTGAAAATGACCCTCATCTGGTAGCACAAACAGAGGTCCACAATCAGAGGCAAGGAGATACTACCATCACCTTCCAAAGAAGCAGAGCACCAAAAGACATAATGTCCTTCCCCCTGGAAAATCTAGGCATGTAGGAATTCTCTTTAGGCAAATAGGCATCGGAGAATAGTTTGTCCATAGCCCAGTCACTGACTTCAAGAGGAAAAGCTATACCAGCTCTCGAAGCAGGCCGGATAGCTCAAGCAACACCCTGCCAAGCCAAAATCCTTATCCCATGCATTTCTGAACAATGACAGAGCAGCGGTTCTTGTCTAGAACCAGGAGGTATTCAGAAGTCAAATGTTGGGTCCCTTGTTGTGTCCATCAGTTCAGATGCGGCCTTCAGATCAACTCATGATTCCAGCGTCTTGGCAATGAGTGTGGTCTCAGGTTCTCTGCTCAGGGGCAAGTAAGCTTCTCCCTCTCCAGCTCCAACCCCTGATTGAGATCTCTCTGTCTATCTGTCCAATACGTGCATGTGTATAATTTGACAAGATAACAAAAACAAAACCAGTGTACATTAATTGATTGGTGCCAGAGGACGTTTTCTTGAATTTGGGCCTATGTTCCTGTTGAGGGTAGCCAGGTACAGAGAACCTCTCACCATCCTAAAATGCCCGACCTTCTTTTGGAGCTCCCTCATTTATTCTACTGCTCTTTGTCTCACTGGATCTCCTCACCAACCTGAAGCATCTGCTGTCTGTCGTGCTGTACTGACCCCTTGATAACAATTGTGCATCTTCTCTGGGCTCCATTAGAACATGCTCATCTTCTGCAAGAGGCACTGTTTGCTTATCTCATGAAACAATTTGGGGGATGATCATGAGAGGGTGAATGCAAGCTTGTGCTGCCACAGTTCCATGCAGTTCCTCAGAGGGTAGCTGCTCCAACCTGAGGGAGTGCTCAAGGTTCTTCCACATTAGAATCCTCTTCAATGTGTCCTTTTGAACATAAAAGTTGTCTTCCTGAAACGGTTAGGAAGTCTTTCAGATGGCTTCACTTGGGTTTTAGGTCTCTTCAAACATCTCCGTTTGCTCCTGTGGACTCTAAGTACATGAGTCCATCCTGGACCTAAGGATAAGGGTCTGCCTTGATGCATGGTCATTTTTGAAGATTGGGAGGCCTTGTTGGCACCGTTTGTGGAGACGCTCAAGGTACTCGTGTCCTCGCTGTAGGAAGACTCCAGACATGCTTTGGCACGGTTGCGGGGGTTTATTTGGATCTCTCCTTGGGTGGCCATTTTCCTGTTCAGAAGCACCGTGATAGGGTGGGAAGGCCTGACCCTTTTGCCGGGCTAAGATTTCCTCCCCTGAGTCTTTGCTTGAGGCCACATTGTTTCTAGGCCTGTCGTGGTTAAGATGGAATGGTGGATGATTGCCTTTCTCTGGAGTCCAGAGGACTGGAGCTGACAGTCATGACCAAACACTACGAACTTGGCCATGGAGAAGGTGACACCAACTCGCATTGCAAACTACCTTGATTTGAGACCCAAGCATCTCCAGCAGTTTGGGACGGCTTGGTGTCCTCTTGTCCCACCCATAACTACTCCAGCCAAGTGTAGTGATCAGGCGTGGGTTGATGAGGAGTGGTTGCTATGACCTCAAAGCTTTGTGACATCACAGATGCTGGCTTCACTGTAGCAGCTGTCCCTCTCCAATGACCTTGGCGTCCTATGGCTCTAGGTATGAAGCCCCGGGAAGGACAGAACAAGAGCCCTCTGAGTCTGATGAAATACTCAGGTTGTCTTGGGGGTTAAGGTCCCACTTCCCCTTTCTAGACTAAGAAGAAAGAAAATGACGTTCAGTATACCTTTCTTTAAGCCAACATTTCCCCAGATACGGAAAGGTGTCCTATTTCCACTAAAATTTCTAGAGAGCTCAAGACACAGGAGACCTCGTGTGTATCAACAGCTCTCCGTGGGTTTTGTCATCCTGTGGGTGAGAGCGTCCTTTGTCAGCGTCTTTTGCCTATGGGTCAGTGATGAGTAAGGTTGGAAGGACCCTTTTCGAGGAAAAAGGTGAGGACTTCGATATCTGGTGCTGTCTGTGGCCTCATCTCCTTGTGTTCTGAAATGCATGGCCAGGGATTAGGGCTCTGTCTCCCTGGTTTTCCCTTAATTACCTTTGCAAAGTCTTCGAGGAGACTGACCTTCGGCATCACAGCTAACTCTTAAGGGAGAGGCCTGGACTGCACCCGTTGTCATCATTAGTTACCTATACTTGTTGTGGTACCGGGTATAGACACGCAGACCAAGTCTCTTTAGTCAGAATGAAAGGGACGGCCTATACTGACGACTTGCAAGGCACATTCGAGCAGACCTTTGGAATGAGCCACAATGCCCTTACAAGGACTAGTGGATTAGGAAGGTTCAGTCCATTTTGGCAACACAGTATTTCTCAGCTGTTGAAGAAAATGAACCCCTGGACCTTGCCTTGACATGAATGTCCCATACCCTGCTGATGGGAAATGGAAAAGGCAAGCAGACAAAGGGAAATGTCATATGGCTTCCCAAAATATGTGCTTCGGGAGGAATACCTTGGCCCTTAGTAAAGGAAGGGAAAACTGAAGGGCAAGATGTCAGAGAATGAGAACCACCAGGAGTGACTCAGGACTCTGAGAACCAAGCTGAGTGTTACAGAAAAGAGAACTGTTAAAGGGGTGTTCAGAAGTTGTGGCATATATTAGGAGGAGCACTGGGACGTACATGCAACTAAAGCATCCGTGAATACTGTCAAAAACGGATGATGGATGATAGGCAGGCTTTCTCAACAAAACAGCAACAACAACAACAACAAAAATTCAGAGGAAAATAATCTGGCCCTTTCAAAACCAAAGGAAGTCACAGGGATACAAGGAACGCATTATATTGTTTATTATCTTTCCTTATTGAAATGACATGGGATTGCTTTACCAAAATGTCCTTCTCTGAATTGTGTCTTTATCCTTGTGACTTATAGTCTACCCGCCTCTTCCATCTCTGGAATCGATGAGAGGACACGGCAATGCCTTCGCTCAATACCTAGAAGAGTGGCCCAGGAAAATGACTTGGACCTGGCCTTCTGTGTGTTGGCAGGTGTTGGATTACTGATTCAAACGCTTCAGTCACTACTAGAGAGCTGAGATTTTGTAGGTTTCCTGACCTAATCTTGGGAGTTGCTATGTGTCTGATAATTTATCCTCTTCTCTCCGGTCTTGGATTTGCTAGCATAAATGTGTGGATGTGTCTCTTAGGATATTCCTTTTTCCTTTCTACCAGTTCTCAATTTGTTTTATACTTTCAGCTGTGTTCTTGTCTCCCTTTTTATCCCAGTAATGGCTTCTGCAGTTTCTTCATGATTAAGACACTGAATTGTGAGATCTCCTGATTCTTTTTCCTATTGGTTTGTTTGTATTTTCTTTATTTCGATAACTATATGCATTATTTCATTTTTTCTGTTAACTTTGGAATTTGGTTCTTCTTCTTGTTCCTTCAGCATCGAGGTAGGTTGCTTTACTTTTTTTTTTTTGGTGTTTTAAATTTTGGAAATGCATGCATTATCCCTATATGGTTTCCCCATGAAATGTTTTGGCATCACCCCATAAGTTTCTTGACATTCCTTTGTTCATAGCTCTTTCTGTTTTTCCTTTGGATTTTCTTTCTTACATTCATTGCTATTTCGTGACGTGTTGTGTTTTCCAACTTTTAGTGTCTGGCTGTATTTCCAATTTGAAAGTGATATCTTCCCGTTTTCATACATTCATGATCATAAGTGCACCGGATAGGTTTTGATTTCTCTTCCATTAATTACCACTGGATTTGGACTTCAGATCATGACCTGTGATATACAAAGTTTGGTCTGCCTTTGAGAAGAACATATCCTATGCTCCTCAGATACGCAATCTTACTCATGGATCCCCAAAGCTCAGGAGGTCTAGAGAGCCAATGTGGACGTCCGTTATTCCTTAACACCTTTCCATCCCGATGATCTGTGCTGTGCTTAACGTGGATATCATAGTCCCCAACAATATTGGATTAAAGTCCCCATCTCCCTTCCTCTCTGTTCATATGCTTCCAACGTTTAGATAAAGCAATGTTTTTGGTGTATATGTTGGCAATTCTTCCAGGTTTCTGGTGTTTGGATGCTCCATCAAGACAAAACACCTTCTGCCAATCTTTTGTCACTCGGAGGCATAAAATCGCTCCATTTGACGTAGGCACAATCACTTTGGCTCTGTTCCCCTTGGCAATAGTGTAACCTACGTTTTCCCAATATCTTCGCTTTCAAGCATATGTATGTTTATATAGGAAGGAAATTTCCTATTGTCAACAGAAGGTCGAGCTTTTTAATATTTTTGTTTTCTTATGGATCGTTTTTGCCTTTTTTTTTTTTTTTTTGGTGATTTCAAGCACACTTATGAAGTGCTTGTATTGTCGGGAGACTTTAATCCTGAATACTGAATGAATTATTGATAGGTAAGTAGTTCACATTCTCATTTCAGTTGGCTTCTGACTTGGATTCTCTTTGCATTTTCCCTTTATGGTATTTTCTTTGGGGTTGCTTCCTTAGTGTGATTCTGACTTCTTCTCCCTCTTTTGCATGTCTTATCTGTGAGTGTGTTCAGGTGTGTGTGCATGTGCCAGTGTTAATGTGTGTGTGGTCTGTGTGTGTTTCACATAACACTTATAATTAAATTTCAAGTGATAAGAATTCGGTCTCTTAAGGATAGCAACTGAATTTGAGATGCCTTGAAAAATCATATTCCATTCATTTCGGAACATCTTCTGCAAGGGATGTGATCTATTTTCCTCTTCGAAATACACGTATTCTCACAAAACTGCCTTCAAACAAACACCAAATTTTTGTGCCTCATAAGAATAGATTTTTTTGTCCCTATATCCCTTGCTTTTTCATATATTTCTTGACTGTCTTGAGGCAGTGAAATCTTCTGGTTTTTGTCCTTCTGAGACAAACAGTCTGTTTGTTTTCTTTTTGAGAAGGATAGATGTGTTGAAGCCCAATGGTCTCCGCAACCCTGCCACATGACACATGTGGAAGAATTCATTCTGGCTTATGTCTTAGTAAGAATTTGCGGTGACATGGAGGACAGTGAGATGGTAGTAGTGTCTAATAACCTCGTGTTTGTCTTCAGCCATGAAAGCAACAGAAAGAAGACAACATAAACTGCAACGGGGTGGATATTGACCTGAAGCCTACAAAGTAATCTCCACAGCGAAGAGAATGGAAGTCGCAGAGACTAAGGGAGAAAGTTGGAGACATGGCTCAGTGGAGATTTGTGTGGTTCATGCATCAGAGGGCAGAGATACCATTCAAAGGACAAAGGCACAGGAAAGCAGGGCTCACTGGGAACCCACAAGGAACCTGTATCCCAGTGCCATTGGCTGTTATGAGCATAGGATCTGAAGGGCACAAGTTCTTGAAACACAAGTCGTGAGGGCTAGATTTTTCAAATCAGCAGACTTGGCATACATCGGCTCGAAAGAACACCACGTTTCTCCTGCATAGGACACCAACAAGCAACCAGGTGCAGACAGCCTGGAGACAATGATCAGAGACAATACCAGGAGAAGCAGTGGGAAGATGGTGGTACCTGGCAGTGCATCCATGAGAGGCAGTGTTCGTGGAAATGACTCAATGGGGGCATAAGAAATTTAGGGCTCTCTCACCAGCAGCATCAAGACAGAGCTATTGGCCAAGAAGGACAGTGAGGACATTTGCTGCCAAGCCTGCCAACACGAAATCCCAACCATGGAACACTTGGAGGACTGCCTTCCTCAGTCCAAGATGCTTAGTCCACGGAGAACAGACTCTCCCATTGGGCACGAGAAGAAAGCCTTGACCACATGCTCTCTTCTGAACACAGCATTGTGCAGGCCTGCATTCTTTAGAGTTGGTGGAATGTCTCCTTTCACAGGCACACCAGAGCCCACCTAGGTAAACCTCAGCATATTCAGCCCAGACCAAAAACACATCAAACGTCAGGAGGGCCCTAGCAGTTGACTGATCTCAAGGAAGGGTCAGACGTACACAACAGATGGCATGCATGCCATACACATACACAAACACACACACACACACACCAAAATCCCTTAAGGGTCAGCCCTTGGTCACTCCGGGATCTCATCTTTATAAAGAAATTAACCTCAGGATAGAAGACAGAATGAGATATTCAAATACGGAGAGGTATACAGAGACCTAGTTCCAAGGCAAAGATGGAAGAATCAATTGATGCCAAGGTAAAAGAACAAGAAATTATCCAGGCTAGGCAATCGGGGTGAAATCTCTACATATAAAAAGCCTAAGGGGATTGAAAGCAGCGGCCTGGATACTCCCTGTACATCAGAAAACATAGAAGATATCAGAGAGTCTCGAACCACAGAGATAAAACTAAAAATATAAAAGAACATAAAGAGCTACTGAAGAGAAGATTGGTAGGAGACTGGATGCAACGTCCAGGAACATGGCCGAGGTAGAGGATCCAATTAGTGACATGGAAGAACAAGCCTAGAAAATAAGGAAGCAAATTCTTGAGAGTAGGCAAAATGATGGAACATGAGAATGAGTTTAGGGAATCATCAACTCCAAGGAATTGAAAGAGGTGCCTCTTGTAGGAGAAGTAAGAGTGAGAGAAAGAAAAGAGGGCTGAACATGGATTTGAGAAATCGGGGCTGAAAATGAAAATCATCTGGGAGCAGGAACAGAAGTCCAGAATCAGAGGCACAGGTGATTCTCATCAACTTATACAGAAGCAGAGCGCCAAAAGACATTGTGTAATTCCCCCTGGAAAATCTAGGCATGGAGGAATTCTCTTTAGGCAAATAGGCATTGGAGAATAGTTTGTCCATAGCCCAGTCTTGACTTCAAGAGGAAAAGCTATACCAGCTCTCAAAGCAAGCCGGATAGCTCAAGCAACACCAGCCCAAGACAAAACCTTATCCCCTGTACTTATGAACAATGACAGAGCAGCGGTTCTTGTCTAGAAACAGGAGGTATTCGGAAGTCAATGGTTGGGTCCCGGGTTGTATACATCAGTTCAGAGGCGGCCTTCAGATCAACTCATGATTCCAGGGTCTTGGCATTGACTCTGTTCTCAGGTTCTCTGCTCAGGGGCAAGTAAGCTTCTCCCTCTCCAGCTCCACCCCCTCACTGTGATCTCCCTGCCTCTCTGTCCAATACGTGCATGTGCATATATTGATAAGAAAACAAAAACAAAACCAGGCACAATAATTGACTGGGGCCAGAGGATGTTAAATTGAATTTGGACCTAGGTTCCTATGGAGGGTAGCCAGGTACCGAGAACCTCCCACCATCCTAAAATGGTCGACCTTCTCTCAGAGCTCCCATGTTCAATCTCCTGTTCTTTGTCTTCCTGGATCTCCTCACCAACCTGCAGCATCCGCTGTCTGTTGCACTGTACTGACCCCTTGTTGACACATTGTACATCCTCTCCTGGCTATATTACAACATGCCCATCTTCTGCAAGAGGCACTGTTTGCTTATATCATGAAACCATTTGGGGGATGGTCATGAGATGGTGAAGGCAGGCTTGTGCTGCCACATCTCCATGCAGTTCCACAGAGGGTAGCTGCTCCACCCTGAGGGAGTGCTCAAGGTTCTTCCACATTCAAATCCTCTTCAATGAGTCCTTTTGGTCATATAAGTTGTCTTCCTGAAGCGGGTATGGATGTCTTTCAGATGGCTTCATTTGGGATATGGATCTCTTCCAACATGTTCTCCTTTTGCTCCTGTGGACTCCACATACATGAGTCCATTCTGGATCTTAGGGTGTAGAGTCTGCCTTGGATGCATGGTCATTTTGGAAGTTTGGGAGGTCTGTTGGCACCGTTTCTGGAGACGCTCGAGGTAATCGAGTAATCCCTGTTGAATTCCAGACATGTCTCTGAGAAGGTTGCAGGAGTTCACTTTGAGCTTTCCTTGGGTGGCCCTCTTCCTGTTCAGAAGCTCCATGATTCGGTGGAAGGGCCTACCTTTACAAAGGCCAGGATTTCCTACACTGAGTCTTTGCTTACAATCTGATTGATTCTTGGCCTATCCTGGTTAAGATGGAATGAGGGATTCTTGCCTTTCTCCAGAGTCCAGAGGGCTGGTGCTGAGAGTCACGACCAAACACTGCGGATTCGTCCATGGAGAAAGTGAAACCGACTCACTTCGTAAACTACCTGGGTGAGAGACCCAGGCGGCTCCAGCGGTTTGGGAAGGCTTGGGGTCCTCTTGGCCCACCCAAGACTACTCTAGTCAAGGGTTGTGATGCGGTGTTGGTTAAAGAGGAGTGGCTGAAATGACATCAAAGCTTTGTGACATCACAGATGCTTGCTTCACTGAAGCAGCTGTCCCTCTCCCATGACCTTGGTGTCCTATGGCTTTAGGAAGCCCCGGGAAAGACAGATCAAGAGCCCTCTGAGCTTGAGCAAGAACCCAGGTTGTCTTGTGTGTTAACGTCCATCTTCCACTTTCTAGACAAAGAGGAAAGGATATGACGTTTAGTATAGCTTCCTTAAGCCAACATTTCCCCAGAGACGGCAAGGTGTCCTATTTACACTACAATTTCTAGGGATCAAGACACAGTGAGGCCTCATGGATATCAACAGCTCTTCATGGGGTTTGTCATCCTGTGGGGAGAGCGACCTTTTTCAGTGTCTTTTGCCTATGGGTCAGTGATGACTAAGGGACAGTATCCCCTTTTCCAAGAAAAAGGTGAGGGCATCGATACATGGTGCTGTCTTTGGCCTCATCTTCTAGCATTCTGAAGCATGCAGCTAAGGGATTAGGGCCTGTCTACCTGGCTTTCCCTTAAACCCCTTTGCAAAGTCTTTGAGGTGAGTGACAATCTGCATTAGAGCTATCTCTAAGGAAGAGGCCTGGACCGCACCCATGGTTATCATTAGTTAACTGTACTTGTTGTGGTAACGGGTATAGATATGTTTAACAAGTCTCTTTAGTCAGAAGGAAAGGGATGGCCTATATTGATGGCTTGCAAAGGCCACTCGAGCAGAACTTTGGATTGAGACGCAATGCTCCTGCAGGACTAGTGGATAAGGAAGGTTTGGCCCATTTTGGCAGCACAGTATTACTCAGCCGTGGACGAAAATGATCCCCTGGACCTTGCCTTGACATGAATGTCCTATGCTTCGCTGATGTGAAATCGAAAAGGCAAGCAGACAAAGGGAAATATCATATAGCTTCCCACAATATATGCCTCCAGAGGAATACCTTTGCCCTTAGTAAAGGAAGGGAAAACTGAAGGGGAAGTTGTCGGAAAAGGAGACCCACCCGTAGTGACTCAGGACCATGAGAACCAAGCTGAGGGTTACAGAAAAGAGACGCATGCAGGGAATGAGGGAACTGCTAATGGGTGTTCAGGAGTTGTAGCATAAATTAGGAGGAGCACTAGGTCGTAATGCAAATAAAGTATCCGTGAATACTCTGTCAAAAACGGATGATGGATGATAGGCAGGATTTCTTTACAGAATAGCAACAACAACAACAACAATTCAGAGGAAAATAATCTGGCCCTTTCAAAACCAAAAGAAAGCACAAGGAGAAAAGGAAAGAATTATTTTTTATTTATCTTTCCTTATTGAAATGGCATAGGATTTGTTTTCTTAAAATGTCCTTAACTGAATTGGGTCTTTATCCTTGTAAATTGGAGTCTACCAGCCTCTTCCCATCTCTGGAATCGATGAGAAGACAGGACAATGCCTTCGCTATATACCTAGAAGAGTGGCCCAGGAAAATGACTTGAACCTGGCCTTCTGTGTGTTGGCAGGTGTTGGATTACTGCTTCAAATGCTTCAGTCAATACTAGAGAGCTGAGATTTTGTAGGTTTCCTTACCTAATCTTGGGAGTTTCTATGTGTCTGGGAACTTAACCTTTTCTCTCTGTTCTTGGATTTGTTAGCATAAATGTGTGGATGTGCCTCTTTGGTTATTCTTTTATTTTTTTTCTACCAGTTGTCATGTGGTTTCATACTTTCAGCTGTGTGCTTGTCTCCCTGTTTTATCCCAGTAATGTCTTCTGTGGTTTGTTCATGTTTTCAAAACTGAAGTGTGAGATCTACTGATTTTTTTTCCTATTGGTTGGTTTGTGTTTTCTTTAATTCAATAATCATATGTATGATTTCATTTTTTCTCTTAACTCTGAAATTCGGTTCTTCTTCTTGTTGTTCCTTCAGGCATCCAGTTAGGTTGCTTTTTTTTTTTTTTTTTCGGTGTATTTAAGTTTTGGAAATGCACGCATTTAACCCTGTATGGTTTCCCCATAAAATGTTTTGGCATCATCCCATGAGTTTCTTGACATTCCATTTCATGGCTCTATATGCTTTTCCTTTGGATTTACTTTCTTGCATTCATTGCTCGTTCATGAGTGTGTTGTGTATTCCAACTTTTAGTATCTGGCTGTATTTCCAATTTGAAAGTGATATCTTTCTGTTTTCATACCTTCGTGATCATAAGTGCACAGGATAGCTTTTTACTTCTCTTCCCTGAATTATGACTGGATTTGGACTTGAGCTCATGACCTGGGATAGACAAAGTTAGGTCTGCCCCTGGGAAGAACATATCTTATTGTTCTCTGAGACGCAATCTTACTCATGGATACCCAAAGTTCAGGTATTCTAGAGAGCCCATGGGGACGTCTGTTATTCCTTACCACCTTTCCATCCAGATGATCTGTCCTGTGCTTAACGTGCATATCATAGTCACGAACAAAATTGGATTAAAGACCGCATCTCTCTTCCTGTCTGTTCATAGGCTTCCAACGTTAAATACACCCATGTTCGTGGTGTATATGTTGGCAATTTTTCCAGGTTTCTGATGTTTGGATGCTCCATCAAGACAGAACAGCTTCTGCTAATCTTTTGTCTCTCGAACGTATAAAATACCTCTAGCTGCCTTAGGCACAATCATTTTGGCTCTCTTCTCCTTGGCAATAGCATAACCTACGTCTTCCTAATTTCTTCACTTTCAGGCTATGTGTATCTTTATAGCCGAAGGATATCTCCTATGGGCAACAGAGGTCGAGTTGTTTAATATTTGTAGTTTTCTTATGGATCTTTTCTGTCTTTGTTTTTTTTTTTTTTTTTTTTGTAATTTCAACCACTTCTACAAACTGTTTGTATTGTTGGGAGACTTTAATCCTGAATGCTGAATGAATTTTTGATAGGTAAGTAGTTCACTTTGTCATTTCGATTGGCTTCTGACTAGGATTCTCTTTGCCTTTCTCCTTTATGGTATTTTCTTTGTGGTTACTTCATTAGTGCGATCTCACTTCCTCCCCATCTTTTGCATATCTTATCTGTATGTGTGTGTTCATGTGTGTGTGTGTGCATGTGCATGTGTTAATGTGTGTGTGGTCTGTGTGTGTTTCACATACACTACTATTAAATTTCAAGATAGGAATACGGTCTCTTATGGTTAACAATTCAATATGACATGCCCTGAAAACTCACATTCCATCTGTTTCAGGAACAACCCCTGCAAGGAATATCATCTTTTGTCCTCTCCAATAAACATGTATTCTCACAAAACTGCCTTCAAATAAACACCACATTTTGGGTAACTCATTAGAGTCTTATTATTTGTCCCTATACCCCTTGCTTTTTCATGTATTTCGTGACTGTCACGAGGGAGTGAAATGGTCTGTTGTCTTTATGAGAATGATAGATGTGAGGAAGCCAAATGCTCTCCACAACACTGCCACATGAGGGAAGTGGGGGAATTCATTCTTGCTTATGTGTCAGTAAGAATTTGCGGTAATTTGAAGGACAGTGAGATGGTAGTAGTGTTTAATAACCTCGAGCTTGTCTTCAACCATGAAGGCAACAGGAAGATGACCACAACAACTGCAATGGAGTGGAAATTGACCTGAAGCCTACAAAGTAAAGTACACAGAGAAAGAGAAAGGTAGTCACAGAGTCTATGAGAGAAGGTGGGAGACATTGCTCATGGCAGATTTGGGTGGTTTGTGAAGCAGAGGGCAGTGATCCCATGCAGAGGACAAAGGCACAGGAAAGCAGGGCATACTGGGAACCCAGGAGGAACCTGTTTCCTAGTGCCATTGGCTGTGAAGTGCACATGGTCTGAAGGGTACGAGTTCTGGACAACACAAGGCTTGACGGTGGGAGTTTTCAGATAAACAGGCTTGGCAGATATCAACTCGGAAGAACACCATCTTTTTCCTGCATAGGACACCAACAAGCATCCAGGTGCAGACAGCCTGGAGACCATGATCAGAGACAATACCAGGAGACGGAGTGTGAAGATGGTGGGTCCTGTCAGTGCATCCGTGAAATGCAGTGTTCATGGTGATGTCTCAATGGAGACATAATAAATTTTGGGCTATCGCACCAGCAAAATCAAGACCAAGCTACTGGCCTAGCAGGATGGTGAGGACATTTGCTGCCTAGCTTGCCAACACGAAATCCAATCCGTGAATCACTTGGAGGACTGCCTTCCTCAGTCCAAGTTGCTTAGTCCAAGGAGAACAGATTCTCCCGTAGGGGACAAGAAGAAAGCCTGACCACGTGCTCTCTTCTGAACACAGCATTCTGCAGGCCTGCATTCAGCTGAGTTGGTGGAATGTCTCCTTTCACAAGCACACCATAGCCCACCAAGGTAAACCACAGCATATTCAGCCTGGACACCAAACACATCAAATGGCAGCCCAGGAGAGACACTACAGATGACTGGCATCAAGGAGAGAGTCAGCCACAAACACAGTGGATGGCATGCATGCCACACACATGCACACACAAACACACAAACGCACATACACACAATGCACACACTCGACAAACCTTAAAGTCTAGTCCGTGGTTACTCCAGGATCTCTTCTTCCTAAAGAAATTATCCTCAGTTTAGAAAACAGAATGCGTTTTTCGAATACAGATCGGAGACAGAGACCTAGATCCAAACCAAAGATGGAAGAATCAATTGATGCCAAGAAAAAAAGAACAAGAAATGATCACGGCTAGGCAATCAGAATGAAACCTCTACATAGAACACGCCCGGTGGTGTATTGAAAGCAGCGGCCTGATTACTCTCTGTCCATCCGAAAACAGAAGATATCAGAGAGTCTCGAACCACAGAGATAAAACTGATAAAGATAAAAGAACATAAAGAGCTCCTGAAGAGAAGATTGGTTGGAGGCTGGATGCAAAGTCCTGGAACATGGCATAATTGGAAGATCCAAATAGTGACTGGGAAGAATAAGCCTAGAAATTAAGGAAGCAAATTCTAAGAGAAAAGGCAGAATGATGGAACATGATACTGAGCTTAGGGAATCATCATCTCAAGGAATTGAAAGAGGTGCTCTTGTAGGAGAAGTAAAAGTGAGAATAAGAAAGAGGTCTGAACATGGATTTGAGAAATCAGGGTCAAAAATGACCCTCATCTGGGAGCAGAAACAGAGGTCCAGAATCAGAGGTACAGTGGACTCTCATCTCCTTTCACAGCAACAGAGCACAAAAAGACATAGTGTCATTCCCCCTGGAAAATCTAGGCATGGAGGAAAATCTTTTGGCAATAGTCATGGGTGAATAGTTTGAAGTCACTGACTTCAAGAGGAAAAGCTATACCAGCTCTCGAAGCAAGCCAGGATAGCTCAAGCAACCCAGCCCAAGCCAAAATCCTTATCCCCTGCATTTTTGAACAATGACAGAGCAGTTCTTTTTTCTAGAAACAGGAGGTACTCAGACGTCAATGGTTGAGTCCCGGGTTGTGTTCATCAGACCAGAGGCGGACTTCAGATCAACTCATGATTCCAGGGTCTTGGTATTGAATCTGGTCTCAGGTTCTCTGCTCAGGAGCAAGTAAGCTTCTCCCTCTCCAGTTCCACCCCCTGATAGGGATCTCTCTGCCTCTCTGTCCAATACGAGCATGTGCATAGTTGTACAGGATAACAAAGACAAAACCAGTGAACAATAATTGACTGGGTCATGAGGATGTTTTATTGAATTTGGACCTAGGTTCCTATGGAGGGCAGCCAGGTACAGAGAACCTCCCACCATCCTAAAATGTTCGACCTTCGCTCAGAGCTCCCTTGTTCATACTCCTGTTCTTTGTCTTCCTGGATCTCCTCACCAACTCGCAGCATCCACTGTCTGTCATGCTGTACTAACCCCTTGTTGACACATTATGCATCCTATCGGGGCTCCAAGGAACATGCCCATCTTCCGCAAGAGGTACTGTGTGCTTATCGCATGAAACCATTTGGGGGATGGTTATGAGAGGGTGAAGGCAGGCTTGTGCTGCCACATCTCCATGCAGTACCACAGAGCGTAGCTTCTCCACCCTGAGGGAGTGCTCAAGGTTCATCCACATTCGAATCCTCTTCAATGCGTTCTTTTCTACATACATTTTGTCCTCCTGTAACGGGCACGGAAGTCTTTCAGATGGCTTCACTTGGGCTACGGGTCTCTTCCAACATGCTCTCCATTGTCTCCTGTGGACTCCAAGTACATGAGTCAATCCTGGACCTAAGGTTCTAGGGTTAGAGTCTGCCTTGGATGCATGGTCATTTTGGAAGATTGGACGCCTTGTTGGCACTGTATCTGGAGACGCTCGAGGTCTCATTCCTCACTGTGGGAGACTCCAGACATGTCTTTGGCATGGTTGTGGGGGTTCACTTTGAGCTTTCGTTGAGTGGCCCTGATGGATTGAGGGATGCTTGCCTTTCTCCAAAGTCCAGAGGGCTGGTGCTGACAATCACGAGCAAACTCAAAGAAATGGGTCATGGAGAAGGTGACACCGACTCGATTCGCCAACTGCCTTGATGAGAGACCAAGGCAGCTGCAGTGGTTTGGGACGGCTTCTGTTCTTCTTGCCCACCCATGACTACTATAGACAAGTGTACTGAACAGGCAAGGGTTGATGAGGAGTGGTTGCTACGACCTCAAAGCTTTGTAACATCACAGATGCTGGATTCACTGAAGCAACTGTCCCTCTACCATAAACTTGGTGTCCTATGGCTTTAGGTAGGAAGCCCCGGGAAGGACAGAACAACAGTTTCTGAGCCTGAACAAGAACTCAGGTTGTCTTGTGGGATAATGTCCCACTTTCCCTTTAGAGACAAAGAGGAAAGAAAATGACATTCTGTATACCTTCATTTAGGCCACCATTTCCGCAGAGACGTTAAACTGTCCTAGTTCCACTACAATTTCTAGAGATCTCAAGAAATGGTGAGGACTCACGGGTATGAGCAGCTCTCCGTGGGGTTTGTCATCCTGTGGGTGAGAGCATCCTTTTACAGCGTCTTTTGCCTATGGGTCAGTGATGACTAAGAGAAGGAAAGTCCCTTTACGAGGGAAAAGGTGAGGGCATAGATATATGGTGCCGTCTGTGGCCTCGTCTCCTAGTGCTCTGAAACACGCGGCTAAGGGATTAGACCTCTGTCTACCTGGCTTTCGCTTAAAGCGCTTGGCAGAGTCTGCGAGGAGGGTGACATTCTGATCAGAGCTAACATTTAAGGAAGAGGCCTGGACCGCACCCATTGTCATCATTAGTTAACTGTACTTGTTGTTGTAACGCGTATAGACATGTTGACCAAGTCTCTTTAGTCAGAAGGAAAGGGATGGCCTATAGCGATGGCTTGCAAGGCCCATTCGAGCAGACCTTTGGAGTGAGCCACAATGCCCTTGCAAGGATAGTGGATCAGGAAGTTTGAGTCCATTTCGGTACCACAGTATTCCTCAGCCATCGAAGTGAATGAACCCCTCGACCTTTCGTTGACATGAATGTCCCATGCCTGGCTGATGGGAAATGGAAAAGACAAGCAGACAAAGGGAAATATAATATGGCTTCCCACAATATGTGCCTCGGGAGGAATACCTTGGCCCTTAGTAAAGGAAGGGAAAACTGAAGGGCAAGAATACAGAGAAGGAGACCTGCCAGGAGTGACTCAGGACCCTGAGAACCAAGTTGTGGGTTACAGAAAAGAGAACTGCTTAAGGGGTGTTCAGGAGTTGTGGGATATATTAGGAGAAAAACTAGGACATATATGTAACTAGCATCCATGAATACTCTGTCAGAAATAGATGATGGATGATAGGCAGGCTTTCTCAACAGAACAGCAACAACAACGAAAATTCAGAGGAAAACATTCTGGCCCTCTCAAAACCAAAGTAAGTCACAGGGAGAAAAGGAAGGAATTATATTTTTTATTATCTTTCCTTATTGAATTGACATGGGATTGCTTTACTAAAATGTCCTTATCTGAATTGGGTCCTTATCCTTGTGATTTAGAGTCTACACGCCTTTTCCATCTCTGGAATCTATGAGAGAAAATGACAATGCCTTCACTAAACACCTAGAAGAGTGGCCCAGGAAAATGACTTGGACCTGTCCTTCTGTGTGTGTTTGCAGGTGTTGGATTACTGCTTCAAACGCTTCAGTCAATACTAGAGAGCTGAGTATTTGTAGGTTTCCTGACATAATCTTGGGAGTTTCTATGTTTCTGGGAATTTATCCTTTTCTCTCAGTTCTGGGATTGCTAGCATAAATGTGTGGATGTGCCTCTTAGGTTATTCTTTTTTCCTTGCTAGCAGTTGTCATGTGGTTTCATACTTGCAGCTGTCTGCTTGTCTCCCTGTTTTATCCCAGTAATGTCTTCTGCGGTTTTTTCACGCTTTCAAAGCTGAAGTGTGAGATTTCCTAATTTATTTCCTATTGGTTTGTTTGTATTTCCTTAATTTTGATAATCACATGTATGATTTGAATTTTTCTGTTAACTTTGGAGTTCGATTTTCTTCATCTTGTTTCTTTGGTTGTCCAGTTAGGTGGGTTTCTTTCTCGGTGTTTTTAAATTTTGGAAATGCATGCATTTAACCCTATATGGTTTCCCCATAAAATGTTTTGGCTTCATACCTTAAGTTTCTTGACATTCCTTTGTTCATGGCTCTTTCTGCTTTTCCTTTCGATTACCTTTCGTGCATTCATTGCTAGTTCGTGAGAGTGTTGTGTTTTCCAACTTTTAGTGTCTGGCTTTATTTCCAATTTGAAAGTGATATCTTCCTGTTTTCATACCTTCGTGATCATAAGTGCACAGGATAGGTTTTGACTTCTCTTCCATGAATTACGAATGGATTTGGACTCGAGCCCATGACCTGCGATAGACAAAGTTATGTCTGCCGCTGGGAAGAACATATCTTATTGTCCTCAGAGACGCAATCTTACTCATGGATGCCCAAAGTTCAGGTGGTCTCGAGAGCCCATGTGGACGTCTGTTATTCCTTAGCACCTTGCTATTTGGAGGATCTTTCCTGTGCTTCACGCGGATATCATAGTTCCCAGCAGTATTGGATTAAAGTCGCCATCTCCCTTATTCTCCGTTCATAGGCTTCCAATGTTTAGATACACCCTTGTTCGTGGTGTATATGTTGGCAATTCTTCTAGGTTTCTGTTGTTTTGATGCTCCATCAAGACAAAACTACTTCCGCTAATCTTTTGTCTCTCAAAGGCATATAATCACTCTCGTCTACTTAGGCACAAACACTTTGGCTCTCTTCTCCTTGGCAAGAGCATAACATACGTCTTCCCAATTTCTTCACTTGAAAGCTATGAGTATCTTTATAGTCGAAGGAAATCTCCTATGGTCAACAGAAGGTCGAGCTTGTTTAATATTTGTTTTTTTCTTTGGATCTTTTCTAGCTTTTTTGGTTTGTTTTTGAATTTCAACCACTCTTACAAAGTGTTTGTATTGACAGAAGACTTTAGTCCTGAAAACTGAATGAATTATTGATAGGTAGTACCTCACTTTCTCATTTCGGTTGGCTTCTCACTTGGATTCTATTTGCCTTTCCCCTGTATGGTATTTTCTTTGGATTTGCTTCATTAGTACGATTCCTCCCTTCCTACCCACCTTTTGCATGTCTTATCCTTTTGTGTGTTCGTGTGTGTGCATATGCATGTGTTAATGTGTGTGTGGTCTGTCTGTGTTTCACATCACACTTATTATTAAAATGCGAGTGATAGGAATTTGGTCTCTTATGGGTAGCAATTCAATTTGACATGCCTTGAAAACTCACATTCCATCAGTTTCAGGAAAATCTCCTGCAAGGAATGTCATCTCTTGTCCTCTTCGAGAAACACGTGTTCTCACAAAACTGCCTTCAAACAAACACCACCATTTTAGTTCTGCATAAGAGTCGTACTGTTTGTCCCAATACCCTTGCTTCTTCATATGTTTCTTGACTGTCATGAGGGAGTGAAATCGTCTCTTTGTTGTCTTTCTGAGAATGATAGATGTGATGAAGCCCAATGCTCTCCGCAACACTGCCATATGAGACAAGTGGAAGAATTCATTCTTGCTCTTGTCTCAGTACGAATTTTCGGTGACATGGATGAAAGTGTGATGGTAGTAGTGTCTAATAACTTCATGCTTGTTCAGCCATGAAGGCAACAGGAAGACGACCACAACAACTGCAATGGGGTGGAAATTGACCTGAAGCCTACAAGGTAATCTCCACAGTGAAAGAGAAAGGAAGTCGCAGAGATGATGGAAGAAGGTTGGAGACATTGGCTCAGGAGATATTTGGTTGTTTCGTGGATTAGAGGGCCGTGAGGCCATACAAAGGACAAAGGCACAGGATGCAGGGCACACTGTGAACCCACAAGGAACATGTTTCCCAGTGCCGTTGCCTATGAAACTTAGAGGGACTGAAGGGTACAAGTTCTTGACAACACAAGTCTTGAGTGCTGGAGTTTTCAGATTAGCAGGCTTGGCAGACATCGAATCTAAAGAACACGTCTTTTTCCTGCATAGGACACCAACCAGAAACCAGGTGCAGACAGCCTGGAGGCAATGATCAGAGACAATACCAGGATATGCAGTGGGAAGATGGTTAGTCCTGGGAGTGCATCCTTGAAAGGCAATGTTCCTGGAGGTGTCTCATGTGGACATCATAAATTTTGTGCTCTTGCACCAGCACCAACAAGACAGAGCTACTGGCCAAGACAGGTAGGTGAGGACATTGTCTGCCTACCCTGTAACACGAAATCCCAACCGTGGAAGACTTGGAGGACTGCATTCCTTAGTCCAAGATGCTTAGTCCAAGGAGTACAGACTCTCCCACAGGGGACGAGAAGAAAGCATTGACCACATGTTCTTTCTGAACACAGCATTCTGCAGGCCTGCATTCTGTTGAGATGATGATTCCAGGGTCTTGGCATTGACTCTTGTCTCAGGTTCACTGCTCAGGGGCAAGTAAGCATCTCCCTCTCTAGCCCCACCCCATGATTGGGATCTTTCTGCCTCTCTGTCCAATGTGCCTGTGCATCGTTGGACAAGATACCAAAGACGAAAGCAGTGCACAATAATTGACTGGGGCCTGAAGATATTTTATTGAATTTGGACCAAAGTTCCTATTGAGGGCAGCCAGGTACAGAGAACATCCCACCTCCTAAAATGCCCGACCTTCGCTCGGAGCTCCCTCGTTCATTCTCTTGTTCTTTGTCTTCCTGGATCTCCTCACCAACCTGCAGCATCCACTGTCTGTCGTGCTGTACTGAACCCTTGTTGACACATTGTGCATCCTCTAGGGGCTCCATTGGAACATGCCTATCTTACACAAGAGGCACTGTTTGCTTATCGCATGAAACCATTTGGAGGATGGTCATGAGAGGGTGAAGATAGGCTTGTGCTGCCACATCTCCATGCAGTTCCACAGAGGGTAGCTGCTCCACCCTGAGGGACTGATCCAGGTTCTCCCACATTCGAATCCTCTTCAATTGTCCTATAGACATAAGAGTTGTCTTCCAGAAATGGGCACAAAAGAGGTACACATGGCTTCACTTGGGCTATGGGTGCATTCCAACATACTCTCCGTTGGCTCCTGTGGACTCCAAGTACATGAGTCCAGCCTGGACCTAAGAGTCTGCCTTGGATGCATGGTCATTTTGAAGATTGGGAGGCCTTGTTGGCCTCGTTTCTGGAGACGCTCGAGGTACTCGTGTCCTCGCTGTGGAAGACTCCAGACATGTCTTTGGCACGGTTGCGGGGGTTCACTTTGAGTTTTCCTTGTGAGTCCCTTTTCCTGTTCAGGAGCTCCGAGATTGGGTGGGAGGGCCTCATTCTTGCGCATGGCTAGGATTTCCTCCCCTGTGGCTATGCTTCCGGTCTGATTGTTTCTTGGCCTGTCGTGGCTAAGATGGAATGAGGGATGCTTGCCTTTCTCCGGAGTCCATAGGCCTGGTGCTGACATTCACGACCGAAACTACGAATTGGGCCATGGAGAAGGTGACACCGACTCGGTTCTCAAAATGCCTGGTGAGATACCCAGGCGGCTCCCAAAGTTTGGGACGGCATGGGGTTTTCTTGTAACACCCATGATTACTCCAGCCAGTGTAGTGATTAGACATGGGTTGATAAGGAGTGGTTGCTATGACCTCAAAGCTTTGTGACATCAAAGATGCTGGCTTCACTGAAGCAGCTGTCCCTCTCCCATGACCTTGGTGTCTTATGGCTTTAGGTAGGAAGCTCCAAGAAAATCAGAACAAAAGCCCTCTGAACCTGATCAAGAAATCAGGTTGTCCTAAGCGGTTATGTCCCACTTCCCCTTTCTAGAGAGAAAGAGGAAAGAAAATGACATTCAGTATACCTTTCTTTAGGCCAACATATTCCCGGAGATGGCAAGGTGTCCTATTTCCAGTACAATTTCTAGAGATCTAAAGAAACAGTGAGGCCTCGTGGGTATGAGCAGCTCTCTGTGGGTTTTGTCATCCAGTGGGTGATAGCGTCCTTTCTCAGCGTCTTTTTCCTTTGTTAGGTGATGACTAAGGGACGGAAAGTCCCTTTTCGAGGAAAAAAATGAGGGCATCGATATATGGTGCCGTCTGTGGCCTCGTCTCCTAGTGTTCTGAAACACGCGGCTAAGAGATTAGGCCTCTGTCTACCTGGCTTTCACTTAAAAACCTTTGCAAAGTCTTCGAGGAGTGTGATATTCTGCATCAGAGCTAACACTTAAGGAAGAGGTCTGGACCACACCCGTTGTCATCATTATTTAACTGTACTTGTTGTGGTAACGGGTATAGACATGTTGACCAAGTCTCTTTAGTCAAAAGGAATGGGACGGCCTATACCGACGACTTGCAAGGCCCATTCGAGCAGAACTTTGGAGTGAGCCGCATACCCTGGCAAGGTCTAGTGGATCAGGAAAGTTGGGTCCATTTCGGCACCACAGTATTCCTAAGCAGTTGAAGTGAATGAACCCCTGGAACATGCCTTGACATGAATGTCCCATGCCTCGCTGATGGGAAATGGAAAAGGCAAGCAGACAAAGGGAAATATCATATGGCTTCCCACAATATTTGCCTCTGGAGGAATACCTTGGCCCTTAGTAAAGGAAGGGAAAACAGAAGGGAAAGAAGTCAGCAATGGAGACCCACCAGGAGTGACTCAGGAATTTGAGAACCAAGCTGAGGGTTACAGAAATGAGAACTGCCTAATGGTGTACAGGAGTTGTGGCATATATTAGGGGGAGCACTAGGACGTACATGCAACTAAAGCATCCATGAATACTCTGTCAAAAACGGATGATGGATGATAGGCAGGCATTCTCAACAGAACAGCAACAACAACAACATAAATTCAGAGGAAAACAATCTGGCCCTCTCAAAACCCAAGGTATTCAATGGGAGAAAAGGAAAGAATGATATTTTTAATTATCTTTCCTTATTGAAATGACATGGGATTGGTTTCCTAAAATGTCCTTCTCTGAATTGGGTCTTTATCCTTGTGAATTAGAGTCTACCCGCCTCTTCCATCTCTGGAATCCTTGAGAGGACATGACAATGCCTTCCCTAAATACCTAGAAGAGTGGCCCAGGAGAATGCCTTGGACCTGGCCTTCTGTGTGTGTTTGCAGGTGTTGGATTACTGCTTCAAACGCTTCAGTTAATACTAGAGAGCTGAGATTTTGTAGGTTTCCTGACCTAATCGTGGGAGTTTCTATGTGTCTGGGAATTTATCCTTTTCTCTCAGTTCTTGGATTTGCTAGCATAAATGTCTGGATGTGCCTCTTAGGTTATTCTTTTTTCCTTTGACATGTTGTCATGTGGTTCCATACTGTCAGTTGTGTGCTTCTCTCCCTGTTTTTTTTACAGTAATGTCTTCTGTGGTTTTTTCGTGTTTTCAATACTAAAGTGTGAGATCTCCTGGTTTTTTTCTTATTGGTTTGTTTGTATTTCCTTAATTTGATAATCACATGTATGATTTCTATTTTTCTGTTAACTGTGGTGTTCGGTTTTTCTTCATTCGGTTGCTTCAAATGTCCAGTTAGGTGGCTTTCTTTATTGGTGTTTTTAAATTTTGAAAATGCACGCATTTAACCCTATATGGTTTCCCCATAAAATGTTTTGGCATCCTCCTCTAACTTTCTTGACATTCCTTTGTGCAGGGTCTTTCTGCTTTTCCTTTCGATTTTCTGTCTTGCATTCATTGCTAGTTCATGAGTGTGTTGTGTTTTCCAACGTTTTGGGTATGGCTATATTTCTAATTTGAAAGTGATATCTTCCCGTTTTCATACCATCATGATCATAAGTGCCCAGGATAGGTTTTGATTTCTCTTCCATGAATTACGACTGGATTTGGACTTGAGCTCATGACCTGCGATAGACAAAGATAGGTCTGCCGCTGGGAAGAACATATCTTATTTTCCTCAGAGATGCAATCTTACTCATGGATCCCCAAAGTTCCAGTGGTCTCAAGAGCCCTTGTGGACGTCTTTTCTTCCTAGGCTCCTTCCCATTCAGATGATCTGTCCTATGCTTAACGTGGATATCATAGTTGACAACAGTATTGGATAAAATTTGCCATCTCCCTACTTGTGTGTTCATAGGCTACCAACGTTTAGATACACCATGTTCTTGGTGTATATGTTGGCAATTCTTCCTGGTTTTGTTGTTTTGATGCTCCATCAAGACAAAACACCTTCCGCTAATCTTTTGTCTCTCGAAAGCATAAAATCATTCTCGCTGATTTAGGCACAAACACTTTGGCCATGTTCTCCTTGGCAAGACCATGTCCTGGGTCTTCCCAATTTCTTTTCCTGAAAGCTTTGCATATCTTTATAGTCGAAGGAAATCTCCTATGGCAACAGAAGGTCGTGCTTGTTTAATATTTGTTGTTTTCTTATGGATCTTTTCTACCATTTTTTTTTTTTTTTGGTATTTCAAACACTGCTACAATCTGTTGTATTGAAGGGAGACTTTAGGAATTATTGATAGGTAATAGTTCACTTTCTCATTTCGGTTGGCTTATCATTGGATTCTTTTTGCCTTTCCCCTAATTGTATTTTCTTGGGGTTGCTTCATTGGTACGATTCCTCTCTTCCTCCCCATCTATGGCATGTCTTATCCTTCTGTGTATTCATGTTTGTGTGCATGTGAATGTGTTAATGTATGTGTGGTCTGTGTGTTTTTCACATAACACTTATGATTAAATTTCGAAGGATAGGAATTCAGTCTCTTATGGGTAGCAATTAAAATTGACATACCTTGAAAACTCACTTTCCATCAGTTTCAGGAAAATCTTCTGTGAGGAATGTTATCTCTTGTCCTCTTCGAGAACCAGGTGTTCTCACAAAACTGCCTTCAAACAAACACTACCATTTGAGTTCCTCATTAGAGTCGTACTGTTTGTCCCAATACCCTTGCTTTTTCGTATGTTTCTTGACTGTCATGAGGGAGTGAAATCGTCTCTTTGTTGTCTTTCTGAGAATGATAGATGTGACGAAGCCCAATGCTCTCTGCAACACTGCCATATGAGACAAGTGGAAGAATTTATTCTTGCTTATGTCTCAGTATGAATTTGCAGTGACATGGAGGACAGTGAGTTTGTAGTAAGGTCTAATAACCTCGTGCTTGTCTTCAGCCATGAAGGCAACAGGAAGATGACCACAACAACTGCAATGGGGTTGAATTTTACCTGAATCCTACAAGGTAAACTCCACAGTGAAAGAGAACGGAAGTTGCAGAGATGATGGGAGAAGGTAGGAGACAAAGCTCAGTGGTGATTTGGTTGGTTTGTGGATCAGAGCCGTGAGCCCATGCAGAGGGTAAAGGCACAGGAGAGCAGGGCACATTGAGAACCCACAAGGAACCTGTCTCCCAGTGCCCTTGGCTGTGACACGCAGAGGGTCTGAAGGGCACTAGTTCCTGACAACACAAGTCTTGAGGGCTGGAGTTTTCAGCTCAGCAGGCTTGGCAGACATCGACTCAAAAGAACACTGTCCTTTTCCCTCATAGGACACCAACAAGCAAGCAGGTGCAAGAGCCTGGAGACAATAATCAGAGACAATATCAGGAGACGCAGTGGGTTGATGGTGAGTCCTGGGAGTGCATCCGTGAAAGGCAGTGTTTGTGGAGATGTCTCAATAGAGACATAAAAATGTTGGGCTCTTGCACTAGCAGGATCAAGACAGAGCTGCTGGCCAAGAAAGGTAGTTGATGACATTGGATGCCTACCCTGCCAACACGAAATCCCAACCGTGGAACACTTGGAGGACTGCTTTCCTCAGTCCAAGATGCTTTGTCTAGGAGAAAAGACTCTCCCATAGGGGACGAGAAGAAAGCATTGACCACATGTTCTCTCTGAACACAGCATTCTGCAGCCCTGCGTTCTGTTGAGTTGATGATTCCAGAGTCTTGGCATTGACTCCTGTAGGTTCTCTGATCAGGGGCAAGTAAGATTCTCCTTCTCCAGCTCCACCCCCTGATTGGGATCTCTCTGCCTCTCTGTCCAATACGTGCATGTGCATCGTTGGACAAGATAACAATGACAAAACCAGTGCACAATAATTGACTGGGGACAGAGGATGTTTTATTGAATTTGGACCTAGGTTCCTATGGAGGGCAACCAGGTACAGAGATCCTCCCACCATCCTAAAATGCCCGACCTTCGCTCGGAGCTCCCTTGTTCATTTTCCTGTTCTATGTTCCTGGATCTCCTAAATAACATGCAGCATCTGCTGTCGCACTGTACGAACCCTTGTTGACACACTGTATCCTCTGAGGCTCCATTGGAACGTGCCCATCTTCCGCCAGAGGCACTGTTTGCCTATCGTATGAAACCATGTGGGAATTGTCATGAGAGGGTGAAGGCAGGCTTGTGCTGACACATCTCCATGCAGTTCCACAGAGGGTAGCTGCCCCATCCTGAGGGAGTGCTCCAGGTTCTTCCCATTCGAATCTTCTTCAATTGTCCTTTTAGACATACAGGTTGTCTTCCTGAAACGGGCACGAAAGTCTTTCAGATGGCTTCACTTGGGCTATGGGTCTCTTCCAACATGCTCTCCGTTGGCTCCTGTGGACTCCAAGAACATGAGTCCGTCCTCGACCTAAGGTTCTAGGGTGTAGAGTCTGCCTTGGATGCATGGTCATTTTGGAAGATTGCGAGTCCTTGTTGGTACCATTTCTGGAGACACTTGAGGTACTTGTGTCCTCGCTGTGGAAGACTCCAGACATGTCTTAGGCACAGTTGCGGGGGTTCACTTTGAGCTTTCCTTGGGTGTCCGTTTTCCTCTTCAGAGCTCCGTGATTGGGTGAGAGGGCCTTACCCTTGCGCAGGGCTCGGATTTCCTCCCCTGAGCCTATGCTTTCGGACTGATTGTTCCTTGGCCTGTCGTGGCTAAGATGGAATGAGGGATTCGTGCCTTTCTTCGAATTCCAGAAAGCTGGTGCTGACAGTCACGACCAAACACTACGAATTGGGCCTTGGAGTAGGTGACACCGACTCGCTTCGCAAAATGTCTTCGTGAGAGACCCAGGGAGCTCCAGCGATTTGGGACAGCTTGGGGTCTTCTTGGCCTACCCATGATTACTCCAGCCAAGTGTAGTGATCAGGCCTGGGTTGATGAGTCGTGGTTGCTATGACCTCAAAGCTTTGTGACATCACAGATGCTGGCTTCACTGATGCAGCTGTCCCTTTACAATGATATTAGTGTCTTATGGCTTTAGTTAGGAAGCCCCGGGAAAGACAGAACAAGAGCCCTCTGAGCCTGGTCAAGAACTCAGCTTTTCTTGTGGGTGTATGTCCCACTTCCCCTTTCTAGACACAAAGAAGAAAGAAAATGACATTCAGTATACCTGCCTTTAGGCCAATGTATCCCGGACCAGCAAGGTCACTTATTTCCACTACAATTTCTAGAGATCTCAAGAATCAGTGAGGCCTCGTGGAAATGAGCACCTCACCATGGGGTTTGTCATCCTGTGCGCGAAAGCGTTCTTTGTCAGCCTCTTTGCCTATGGGTCAGTGTTGACTAAGGGACGGAAAGTCCCTTTTCGAGAGAAAGGTGAGGGCATCGGTATATGGTGCTGTCTGTGGCCTCGTCTCCTAGTGTCTGAAACATGCAGCTAAGGGATTAGGCCTCTGTCTACCTGGCTTTCCCTGAAACACATTTGCAAAGTCTTCGAGGAGAGTGACCTTCTGCATCAGAGCTAACTCTTAATGGAGAGGCCTGGACCGCACCTGTCGTCATCATTAGTTAACTGTACTTCTTGTAGTAACGGGTATAGACATGTTGACCAAGTCTCTTTAGTCAGAAGGAAAGGGACGGCCTATACCGACGGCTTGCAAGGCCCATTCGAGCAGACCTTTGGAGTGAGCCGCAATGCCCTTGCAAGAACTAGTGGATCAGGAAGTTTGGGTCCATTTCGGCACCACAGTATAACTCAACCGACTAAGTTAATGAACCCCTGGACCTTGCAATGACATGAAGGCCTCATGCCTGGCTGATGGGAAATGGAAAAGGCAAGCAGAGAAAGGGAAATATCATATGGCTTCCCAATATGTGCCTTTCCAATTTGAAAGTGATATCTTCCTGTTTTCATACCTTCGTGATCATAAGTGCACAGGATAGGTTTTGACTTCTCTTCCATGAATTACCACTGGATTTGGATTCGACCTCATGACCTGGGATAGACAAGGTTAGGTCCGTCGTGGGAAGAACATATCTTATTGTCCTCAGAGACGCAATCTTACTCATGGATCCTCAAAGTTAAGGTTGTCTTGAGAGCGCATGTGGACGTCTTTTATTCCTTATCTCCTTCCAAACCAGATGTTCCGTCCTGTGCTTAACGTGGATATCATATTTCCCAACAGTATTGGATTAAAGTCACCATCTCTCTTCCTGTCTGTTCATAGGCTTCCAACGTTTAGATACACCCTTGTTCGTGGTGTATATGTTGGCAATTCTTCCAGGTTTCTGTTATTTTGATGCTCCATCAAGACAAAACAACTTCCGCTAATCTTTTGTCTCTCGAAGGCATAAAATGACTCTCGCTGACTTATGCACAAACACTTTGGCTCTCTTCTCCTTGGGAATAGCATAACCTATGTCTTCCCTGTTTCTTCACTTGCAAGCTATGAGTATCTTTATAGTTGAAGGAAATCTCCTATGGGCAAAAGAAGGACGACCTTGTTTAATATTTGTTGTTTTCTTATGGATGTTTTCTAACTTTTTTTTTTATTTGGAATTTCAACCACTCTTACAATCTGTTTGTATTGACGGGAGACAGTGAGGATACAGAGACCTAGATCCAATGCAAAGATGGAAGAATTAATTGATGCCCAGGTAAAGGAAGAAGGAATGATTACGGCTAAGCAATCAGAGTGAAACCTCACATAGAACACGCCCGATGCTGGTTTGACAGCAGCGGCCTGGATACTCATTGTACATCAGAAAACATAGAAGATATCAGAGAGTCTCGAAACACAGAGATAAAACTGATAAAGATAAAAACACCTAAAGGACTCCTGAAGAGAAGATTGGTAGGAAACTGGATGCAAAGTCCGGGAACATGCAGAAGTGGTGGATCCAATTAGGAACCGGGAAGAACAAGCCTAGAAAATAAGGACGCAAATTCTAAGAGAGAAGGCAGAATGATGGAACATGATAATGAGCTTAGGGAATCTCCAAGTTAATGAAAGAGGTGCCTCTTGCGGGCAAAGTAAGAGTGAGAGAAAGAAAAGAGGGCTGATCATAGATTGGAGAACTCGGGGCTGAAAAGGACCCTCACCTGGGAGCAGAGAAAGTGGTCCAGAATCAGAGGCACAGAGGATTCCCATCACCTTCCACAGAAGCGGAGCACCTAAAGACATAGTGTCATTCACCCTGGAAAATCTAGGCATGGAGGTATTTTATTTAGGCTAATAGGCATCGGAGAATACTTTGTCCATAGCCCAGTCAGTGACTTCAAGAGGAAAAGCTATACCAGCTCTAGAAGCAGGCTGGATAGCTCAAGCAACACCAGCCCAAGCCAAAATCCTTATCCCCTGCATTTCTGAAAATGACAGAGAAGCGGTTCTGTCTAGAACCAGGAGGTATTCAGAAGTCAATGGTTGGGTCCCAGGTTGTGTCCATCAGTTCAGAGGCGGCCCTCAGGTCAACTCATGATTTTAGGGTCTTGGCATTGACTCTGTTCTCAGGTTCTCTGCTCAGGGGCAAGTAAGATTCTCCCACTCCAGATCCACCCCCTGATTGGGATCTCTCTGCCTCTCTCTCCAATACTTGCATGCGCACGTTGGACAAAATAACAAAGACAAAACCAGTGCACGATAATTGACTGGGGCCAAAGGATGTTTTATTGAATTTGGACCTAAGTTCTTATGGAGGACAGCCAGGTATAGAGAACCTCCCACCATCCTAAATGCCCGACCTTCGCTCGGAGCTCCCTTGTTCATTCTCCTGTTCTTTGCTTTCCTGGATCTCCTCACCAACCTGCAGCATCCGCTGTCTGTCGCGCTGTACTGACCCCTTGTTTACACATTGTGCATCATCCCAGGGCTCCATTGGAACATACCCATCTTCCTCAAGAGGCACTGTTTGCTTATCGCATGTAACCATTTGGGGGATGGTCATGAGAGGGTAAAGGCAGGCTTGTGCTGCCACATCTCCATGCAGTTCCACAGAGGGTAGCTGCTCCACGCTGAGGGAGTGCTCAAGGTTCTTTCACATTTGAATCCTCTTCAATGCGTCCTTTTGGACATACAAGTTGTCTTCCTGAAACGGTCACCGAAGTCTTTCAAATGGCTTCACTTGTGCTATGGGTCTCTTCCAACATGCTCTCTGTTGGCTCCTGTGGACTCCAAGACCATGAGTCCTTCCTGGACCTAGGGTTCTAGGGTGTAGCGTCTGCCTTGGATGTATGGTCTTTTAGGAAGATTGGGAGGCCTTGTTGGCACCGTTTCTGGAGAGGCTCGTGGTACTCGTGTGCTCGCTGTGGAGGACCCCAGACATGTCTTTGGCACGGTTGCGAGGGTTCACTTTGAGCTTACCTTGGGTGGCTCTTTCCTGTTCAGATGCCCCGTGATTTGGTGGGAGAGCCTCACCCTTGCGCAGGTCTCGGATTTCCACCCCTGAAGCTTTGGTTGCGGTCTGTTAGTTTCCTGGCCTGTCGTGGCTAAGATGGAATGAGGGATCCTTGCCTTTCTCCAAGGTCCAGAGGGCCGGTGCTGACACTCACGACCAAACACTACGAATTGGGCCATGGAGAAGGTGACACCGTCTCGCTTCGCAAACTGCCTTGGTGAGAGACCCAGGCGGCTCCAGCGGTTTGGGATGGCTTGGGGTCCTCTTGGCCCACCCATGACTACTCCAGTCAAGTGCAGTGATCAGGCCTGAGTTGATGAGGAGTGGTTGCTATGACCTTAAAGCTTTGTGACATCACAGATGCTGGCTTCACTGAAGCAGCTGTCTCTCACCCATGACCTTGGTGTCCTATGGCTTTAAGTACGAAGCCCCGGGAAGGACAGAACAAGAGCCCTCTGAACCTGATCAAGAACTCAGGATGTCTCTTGGGTTAATGTCCAACTTCTCCTTTCTGGAGACATAGAGGAAGTAAAATAACATTCAGTATACCTTCCTTTAGGCCAACATATCCCCGGAGACGGCAATGTGTCCTTTTCAACTACAATTTCCAGATATCACAAGAATAGGTGAGGCCTTGCGGGTATGAGCAGCTCTCCGTGGGGTTTGTTGTCCTGTGGGTGAGAGCGTACTTTGTCAGCGTCTTTTGCCTATGGGTCAGTAATGACTAATGTACGGAAAGTACCTTTCCGAGGTAAAAGGTGAGGGCATCGATATATGGTGCTGTCTGTGGCCTAGTGTCCTTGTGTTCTGAAACACACGGCTAACGGATTAGGCCTCTGTCTTCCTGCCTTTCCATTAAACACCTTTGCAAAATATTCAGGGAGAGTGACATTGCATCAGAGCTAACTCTCAATGAAGAGGCCTGGACCAAACCCGTTGTCATTATTAGTTAACTGTACTTGTTGTGGTAACTGGTATAGACATGTGGACCAAGTCTCTTTTCTCAGAAGGAAAGGGACAGCCTATACAGATGGCTTGCAAGGCCCATTTGAGCAGACCTTTGGAGTGAGCCGCAATGCCCTTGCAAGGACTAGTGGATCAGGAAGTTTGGGTCCATTTCGGCACTACAGTATTCCTCTGCTGCCGAAGTGAATGAACCCCTGGACCTTCCCATGACATGAATGTCCGATTCCCTGCTGATAGGAAATGGAAAAGTCAAGCAGAAAAAGGGAAATATCATATGGCTTCCCACAATATGTGCCTCGGGAGGAAATACCTTGGCCCTTAATAAAGGAAGGGAATACTGAAGGGCAAGAAGTCAGAGAAAGGAGACCCACCAGGAGTGACTCAGAACTCTGAGAATCCAGCTGAAAGCTACCGAAAAGAGAACTGCTTTATGGGTGGTCAGGAGTTGTAGCATATATTAGGAGGAGCACTGGAAGTACATGCAACTAAAGCATCCGTGAATACTCTGTCAAAAACGGATGATGGATGATAGGCTGGCTTTCTCAACAGAACAGCAACAACAACAACATAAATTCAGAGGAAAACAATGTGGCCCTCTCAAAACCAAAGGCAGTCACAGGGAGAAAAAGAAAGAATTATATTGTTTATTATCTTTCCTTATTGAAATGACATGGGATTGGTTTCCTAAAATGTCCTTCTTTGAATTGGGTCTTTATCCTTGTGAATTAGAGTTTACCCGCCTCTTCCATCTCTGGATTTGATGAGAGGACATGACAATGCCTTCACTAAATACCTAGAGGAGTGGCCCAGGAAAATGACTTGACCTGGCCTTCTGTGTGTTGGCAGGGGTTGGATTACTGCTTGAAATGCTTCCGTCACTACTAGAGAGCTGAGATTTTGTAGGTTTCCTGACCTAATCTTGGAAGATTCTATGTGTCTTCGAATTTATCCTTTTCTCTCAGTTCTTGGATTTGCCTGCATAAATGTGTGGATGTGCCTCTTCGATTATTCTTTTTTCCTTTCTCCGAGTTGTCATTAGGTTTCATACTTGCAGCTGTGTGCTTGTCTCCCTGTTTTATCCAAGTAATGGCTTTTGCGGTTTGTTTGTGTTGTCAAAACTGAAGTGTGAGATCTACTGATTTTTTTCCTATTGTTTTTTTTGAAGTTCCTTAATTTTGATAATCACATGTCTTATTTCAATTTTTCTGTTATCTTTGGAGTTTGGTTTTTCTTCATCTTGTTCCATCAGTCATCGTTTTAGGAGGCTTTCTTTTTCGGTGTTTTTAAATTTTGGAAATGCTTGCATTTAACCCTATATGGTTTCCCCATAAAATGTTTTGGCATCATCCTATAAGTTTCTTAGAATCCCTTCGTTCATGGCACTTACTGCTTTTCCTGAAGATTTTATTTCTTGCATTCATTGCTAGTTGGTGAGTGTGTTGTGTTTTCCAACTTTTAGTGTCTGGCTGTATTTCCAATTTGAAAATGATATCTTCCTGTTTTCATACCTTCGTGATGATAAGTGCACAGGATAGGTTTTGACTTCTCTTCCATGAATTACGACTGGATTTGGACTCGTGCTCATGACCTGCGATAGACAAAGTTGGGTCTGCCGCTGGGAAGAACATATCTTATTGTCCTCAGAGACGCAATCTTTCTTATGGATTTCCAAAGTTCAATCGGTCTCGACAGCCCATGTGGACGTTTTTAGCACCTTCCCATCCAGATGATCTGTCCTGTGCTTATCGTGAAAATCATAGTTAACAGCAGTATTGGATAAATTCGACATCTCCCTTCTTCTGTGTTCATAGGCTTCCAACGTTTAGATACACCCTTTTTCGTGGTGTATATGTTGGCAATTCTTCCAGGTTTCTGTTGTTTTGCTGCTCCATCAAGACAAAACACCTTCTGCTTATTTTTTGTCTCTAGAAGGCATAAAACCACTCTCGCTGATTTAGGCACAAACACTTTGTCTCTCTTCTCCTTGGGAAGAGCATAACCTTCTGTTCTGATTTCTTCATTGCAAGCTAAGGGTATCTTTATAGTCGTAGAAAATCTCCTATGGGCATCAGAAGGATGAGCTTGTTTAATATTTGTTGCTCTCTTATGGATATTTCATAACTTTTTTTTTTTTTGGTTAGGAATTTCAACCACTCTTACAAACTCTTTGTATTGACGGGAGACATTAGTTCTGAGTACTTAATGTATTATTGATAGGCAATAGTTCACTTTCTCATTTCGGTTGGCTTCTCACTTGGATTCTATTTGCCTTTCACCTATATGGTATTTTCTTGGGGTTGCTTCATTGGTAGGATTCCTCGCTTCCTCCCCATTTTGCATGTCTTATCTTTGTGTGTGTTCATGTGTGTGTGCATGTGCATGTGTTAATGTGTGTGTGGTCTGTGTGTCTTTCACATCACAATATTATTAAAATACGAGAGAATGGAATTCGGTCTCTTATGGGTTGCAATTCAATTTGACATGCCTTGAAAACTCACATTCTATCAGTTTCAGGAAATCTCCTGCAAGGGATTCATCTCTTGTCCTCTTCAAGAATCCCGTGTTCTCCAAAACTGCCTTCCAACTACACCACCATTTGAATTCTTCATTAGAGTCATACTGTTTGTCCCAATACCCTTGCTTTTTCGTATGTTTCTTGAACTGTCATGAGTTAGTGAAATCGTCTATTTGTTGTCTTTCTGAGAATGATAGATGTGACAAAGCCCAATACTCTCTGCAAGACTGCCATAATAGACAAGTGGAAGAATTTCTTCTTTGTTATGTCTCAGTATGAAATGCGGTGATATAAAGGACAGTGAGAAGTTAGTAGTGTCTAATAACCTCAAGCTTGTCTTCAGCCATGAAGGCAACAGGAAGATGACCACAACAACTGCAGTGGGGTGGAAATTGACTTGAAGCCTACAAGGTAAACTCCACAGCAAAAGAGAACAGAAGTTGCAGAGATAATGGGAGATGGTCTGAGACATGACTCAGGGGAGATTTGGTTAGTATGTGGATCAGAGGGCCGGAGCCCATGCAGAGGACCAAGGCACAGGAGAGCACACCAGGAACCCACAAGGAACTTGTTTCCCGGTGCCATTGACTGTGACATACAGAGGGTCTGAAGGGCACGTGTACTTGGCAACACAAGTGTTGAGTGCTGAAATTTTCATATCAGCACTCTTGGCAGACATCGACCTGAAAGAACAACATCTTATTCCTCCATAGGACACCAACAAGCAACCACGAGCAGACAGCCTGGAGACAATGATCAGAGACAATACCAAGAGACGCAGTGGGAAGATGGTGAGTTGTGGGAGTGCATCCGTGAATGGAGTGCATCAGTGTTAATGGAGATGTCTCAATGTGGACATAATAAATTTTGGGCTCTCACTACAGCAGCATCAAGACAGACCTACTAGCCAAGAAAGGTAGGTGAGGACATAGGCTGCCTAGCCAGCCAACATGAAATCCAAACCGTGAACACACGGAGGACTGCCTTCCTCAGACCAAGATGCTTAGTCCAAGGAGAACAGATTCTTCCATAGGGGACGAGAAGAAAGCTTTGACCACATGTTCTCTTCTGAACACAGCATTCTGCAGGCCTGCATTCTGCTGAGTTGGTGGATTTTCTCCTTTCACAGGCACAGCAGAGCCCACCATGGTAAACCTCAGCATATTCTGCCCGGACCCCAAAAACACCAAACGGTAGGAAAGTTAGAAGCACGGCAAATGACTGGCCTCAAGGACAGGGTCAGCCACAACACAAACAGCAGATGGCATGCATGCCACATACACACACACACACGCACCCATGCACTCAACAAACATTAAGGGCCAGCCCTGGGTCACTCCCGGATCTCTCCTTTTAAAGAAATTACCCTCAGGATAGAAAACAGAATGAGTTTAACGAATACAGAGAGGTGACAGAGACCTAGATCCAATGCAAAGATGGATGAATCAATTGATGCCCAGGTAAAGGAAGAAGGAATGATTACGGCTAGCCAATCAGAAGGAAACCTCTACATAGAACACGCCCGATGCGGGGTTGAAAGCAGCGGCCTGGAGTCTCACTGTACATCAGAAAACATAGAAGATATCAGAGAGTCTCGAACCACAGAGATAAAACTAATAATGTTAAAAGCACCAAAAGAACTCCTGAAGAGAAGATTGGTAGGAGACTGGATGCAATGTCCGGGAACATGGCAGAAGTGGTGGATCCAATTAGGGAACGGGAAGAACAAGCCTAGAAAATAAGGACACAAATTCTAAGAGAGAAGGCAGAATGATGGAACATGATAATGAGCTTAGGGAATCTCCAAGGAAATGAAAGAGGTGCCTCTTGTAGGCGAAGTAAGAGTGAGAGAAAGAAAAGAGGGCTGATCCTAGATTGGAGAACTCGGGCTAAAAATGTCCCTCATCTGGGAGCAGAGACAGAGGTCCAGAATCAGAGGCACAGAGGACTCCCTTCACCTTCCACAGAAGCGGAGCACCTAAAGACATAGTGTCATTCACCCTCAAAAATCTAGGAATGGAGGTATTCTCTTTAGGCAAATGGGCATCGGAGAATAGTTTGTCCATAGCCCAGTCACTGACTTCAAGAGGAAAAGCTATACCAGCTCTCAAAAGAGGCCGGATAGCTCAAGCAAAGGCAGCAAGAGCCAAAATCCTAATCTCCTGCATTTCTGAACAATGACAGAGCAGCGGTTCTGACTAGAACCAGGAGGTATTCAGAAGTCAATGGTTGGGTCCCGGGTTGTGTCCATCAGTTCAGAGGCGGCCTTCAGATCAATTCATGATTCCAGGGTCTTGGCATTGACTCTATACTCATGTTCTCTGCTCAGGGGCAAGTAAGCTTCTCTCTCTCCAGCTCCACTCCCTGATTGGGATCTCTCTGCCTCTCTGTCCAATACGTGCATGCGCACGTTGGACAAGATAACAAAGAGAAAATCAGTGCAAGATAATTGACTGGGGCCAGAGGATGTTTTATTAAATTGGACCTAGGTGCCTATGGAGGGAAGCCAGGTACAGAGAACCTCCCACCATCCTAAAATGCCTGACCTTCGCTCGGAGAACACATGTTCATTTTCCTGTTCTTTGCCTCCCTGGATCTCCTCACCAACCTGCAGCATCCGCTGTCTGTCACGCTGTAATGACCCCTTTTTAAAACATCATGCATCCTCTCGGGGCTCCATTGGAACATGCCCATCTTCCACAAGAGGCACTGTTTGCTTATCGAATGTAACCATTTGGGGGATGGTCATGAGAGGGTGAAGGCAGGCTTGTGCTGCCACATCTCTATGCAGTTTCACGGAGGGTAGGTGCTCCACCATGAGGGAGTGCTCAAGGTTCTTCCACATTTGAATCCTCTTCAATGCGTCCTTTTGGACATACAAGTTGTCTTCCTGAAACGGGCACCGAAGTCTTTCAGATGGCTTCACTTGGGCTATGAGTCTCTTCCAACATGCTCTCTGTTGGCTCCTGTGGACTCCAAGAACATGAGCCCGTCCTGGACCTAAGGTTCTACGGTGTAGATAGAGTCTGCCTTGGATGCATGGTCTTTTTGGAAGATTGGCAGGCCTTGTTGGCACCGTTTCTGGAGAAACTCGAGATACTCATGTGCTCGCTGTGGAAGACTCCAGACATGTTTTTGGCCCTGTTGCGGGGGTTCACTTTGTGCTTCCCTTGGGTGGCCCTTTTCCTGTTTAGATGTTATGTGATTTGGTGGGAGGGCCTCACCCTTGCGTAAGGCTCGGATTTCCTCCCCGTAGCCTTTGCTTGCGGTCTGTTAGTTTTTTGGCCAGTTGTGGCTATAATGGAATGAGGGATCCTTGCCTTTCTCCGAGGTCCAGAAGGCTGGTGTTTACACTCACGACCAAACCCTACGAATTCGGCCATGGAGAAGGTGACACCAACTCGCTTCGCAAACTGCCTTGGTGAGAGACCCAGGCGGTTCCAGCAGTTTGGGATGGCTTGGGATCCTCATGGCCCTCCCATGACTACTCCAGTCAAGTGTAGTGATCAGGCCTGGGTTAATGAGGACTGTGCTATGACCTCAAAGCTTTGTGACATCACTGATGCTGGCTTCACTGAAGCAGCTGTCCCTCTCCCATGACCTTGGTGTTCTATGGCTTTAAGTAGGAAGCCCCGGGAAGGACAGAACAAGAGCCCTTTGAACCTGATCAAGAACTCAGGATGTCTTGTAGGTTAATGTCTAACTTCCCCTTTCTGGAGACATAGAGGAAGGAAAATGACATTCAGTTTACCTTCCTTTAGGCCAACATATCCCCCGAGACGGCAAGGTGTCCTTTTTCACTACAATTTCTAGATATCTCAAGAAAAGGTGAGGCCTCGCAGGTATGAGCAGCTCTCCATGGTGTTTGTCGACCTGTGGGTGAGAGCGTACTTTGTCAGCGTCTTTTGCCTAAGGGTCAGTGATGACTAAGGTATTGAAAGTCCCTTTCCAAGGTAAAAGGTGAGGGCATCGATATATGGTGCCGTCTGTGGCCTCGTCTCCCAATGTTCTGAAACACGGGCTAAGGGATGAGGCCTCTGTCTATCTGGCTTTCCCTTAAACACCTTTGCAAAGCCTTCAAGGAGATTGACCTTCTTTCAGAGCTAACTATCAATGAAGAGGCCTGGACCGAACCAGTTGTCATTATTAGTTAACTGTACTGTTGGGGTAACAGGTATAGACATGTTGACCAAGTCTCTTTAGTCAGAAGGAAAGGGACGGCCTATACAGACGGCTTGCAAGGCCCATTCGAGCAGACCTTTGGAGTGAGCCGCAATGCCCTTGCAAGGACTAGTGGATCGGGAAGTTTGGGTCCATTTAGGCAGCACAGTATTCCTCTGCCATCGAAGTGAATGAACCCCTAGACCTTGCCTTGACAGGAATGTCCCATGCCCTGCTGATGGGAAATGGAAAGGGCAAGCAGACAATGGGAAATATCATATGGCTTCCCACAATATGTGCCTCGGAAGGAATACCTTGGCCCTCAGTAAAGGAAGAGAATACTGAAGGGTAAGAAGTCAGAGGATTAGCCCCACCAGGATTGACTCAGGAGTCTGAGAATCCAGCTGAGGGTTACATAAAAGAGAACTATTTAATGCGTGGTCAGAGATGTGGCATATATTAGGAAGAGCACTAGGACGTTCATGCAACTAAAGCATCCGTGAGTACTCTGTCAAAAACGGATGATGGATGATAGGCAGGCTTTCTCAACAGAACAGCAACAACAACAACATAAATTCAGAGAAAAACAATCTGGCCCTCGCCCTCTCAAAACCAAAAAAACTCTCAGGGAGAAAAGGAAAGAATTATATTGTTTATTGTCTTTCCTTATTGAAATGACATGGGTGGGTTTCCTAAAATGTCCTTCTTTGAATTGGGTCTTTATCCTTGTGAATTAGAGTTTACCCGCCTCTTCCATCTCTGGATTTGATGAGAGGACATGACAATGCCTTCACTATATATCTAGAAGTGTGGCCCAGGAAAATGACTTGACCTGGCCTTCTGTGTGTTGGCAGGGTTTGGATTACTGCTTGAAATGCTTCAGTCACTACTAGAGAGCTGAGATTTTGAAGGTTTCCTGACCTCATCTTGGATGATTCTATGTGTCTGTGAATTTATCCTTTTCTCTCAGTTCTTGGATTTGCTAGCATAAATGTGTGGATGTGCCTCTTCGGTTATTCTTTTTTCCTTGCTACCAGTTGTCATGTGGTTTCATATTGCAGCTGTGTGCTTGTCTCCCTGTTTTATCCCAGTAATGGCTTCTGCGGTTTGTTCGTGTTGTCAAAACTGAAGTGTGAGATCTCCTGATTTTTTTCCAATTGGTTGTTTGTATTTCTTTAATTTTGATAATCACATGTATGATTTCAATTTTTCTGTTAACTTTGGAGTTTGGTTTTTCTTCATCTTGTTCATTCAGTCGTTCTTTTATGTGGCTTTCATTTTAAGTGTTTCTAAATTTTGGAAATGCATGCATTTAACCCTATATGGTTTCCCCATAAAATATTTTGGCATCCTCCTCTAAGTTACTTAGAGTTCCTTTGTTCATGGCTCTTTCTTCTTTTCCTTTGGATTTTCTTTCTTGCATTCATTGCTAGTTCGTGAGTGTGTTGTTTTTTCCAACTATTAGTGTCTGTCTGTATTTCCAATTGAAAGTGATATCTTCCTGTTTTCATACCTACGTGATCATAAGTGCACAGGATAGGTTTTTACTTCTCTTCCATGAATTACGACTGGATTTGGACTCGAGCTCATGACCTGTGATAGACAAAGTTATGTCTGCCGCTGGGAAGAACACATCTTATTGTCCTCAGAGACTCAATCTTATTCATGGATCCCCAAAGTTCAGGTGGTCTCGAGAGCCCATTTGGACGTCTGTTTTCCTAAGCACCTTCCCATCCAGATGATCTGTCCTGTGCTTAACGTGGATATCATAGTTCCCAACAGTATTGGATAAAATTCGGCATCTCCTTTCTGTGTTTTCATGGTCTTCCACGGTTTAGATACACCTTTGTTCATGGTGTATATGTTGGCAATTCTCCAAGGTTTCTGTTGTTTTGATGCTCCATCAAGACAAAACAACTAAGGCTTATCTTTTGTCTCTCGAAGTCAAAAATCACTCTCGCTGACTTAAGTACAAACTCTTTGGCTCTCTTCTCCTTGGGAATAGCATAACCTATGTCTTCCCGATTTCTTCACTTGCAAGCTATGAGTATCTTTATAGTCGAAGGAAATCTCTGATGGGCATCAGAAGGACGAGCTTGTTTATAATTTGTTGTTTTCTTATGGATCTTTTCTAACTTTTTTTTTTTTTTGGATTTGGAATTTTAACCACTCTTACAAACTGTGTGTATTGATGGGAGACTTTAGTCCTGAATGTATTATTGATAGGTAATAGTTCACTTTCTCATTTCGGTTGGCTTATCACTAGGATTCTATTTGCCTTTCACCTATATGGTATTTTTTGGGGGTTGCTTCATTGGTACGATTCCTTGCTTCCTCCCCATTTTTGCATGTCTTATGTTTGTGTGTGTTCATCTGTGTGTTCATGTGCATGTGTTAATGTGTGTGTGGTCTGTGTGTGTTTCACATCACACTTATTATTAAAATACAAGAGATTGGAATTCGGTCTCTTATGGGTAGCAATTCAATTTGACATGCTTTGAAATCTCACATTCCATCAGTTTCAGAAAATCTCCTGCAAGGAATCTCTTGTCCTCTTCAAGAAACACGTGTTCTCACAAAACTGCCTTCCAACAAATATCACCATTTGAATTCCTCATTAGAGTCATACTGTTTGTCCCAATACCCTTGCTTTTTTGTGTGTTTCTTAACTGTCATGAGTTAGTGAAATCGTCTGTCTGATGTCGTTCTGAGAATGATAGATGTGACAAAGCCCAATGCTCTCCGCAAGACTGCCATAAGAGACAAGTGGAAGAATTCCTTCTTCCTTATGTCTCAGTACAAATTGCGGTGACATGGAGGACAGTGAGATGGTAGTACTGTCTAATAACCTCATGCTTGTCTTCAGCCGTGAAGTCAACAGGAAGATGACCACAACAACTGCAGTGCGGTGGAAATTAACCTGAAGCCTACAAGGTAAAAGGCACAGCGAGGGAGAACGGAAGTTGCAGAGATGATGGGAGAAGGTCAGAGACATGGCTCAGGGAAGATTTGGTTGGTTCATGGATCAGATGGCCAGATCCCATGCAGAGGACCAAGGCACAGGAAGCAAGGCACACTGGGAACCCACAAGGAACCTGTTTCCCAGTGCCTTTGACTTTGACATACAAGTGTCTGAAGGGCACTAGTACTTGACAACAAAAGTGTTGAGGGGTGAAATTTTCATATCAGCAGTCTTGGCAGACATCGACCTGAAAGAACACCATCTTTTTCCTGCATATGACACCAACAAGCAACCAGGAGCAGACAGCCTGGAGACAATGATCAGAGACAATACTAAGAGACGCAGTGAGAAGATGGTGAGTCATGGGAGTGCATCCGTGAATGGAGTACATCAGTGTTAATGGAGATGTCTCAATGTGGACATACTAATTTTGGGCTCTCACAACAGCAGCATCAAGACAGACCGACTGGCCAAGATAGGTAGCTGAGGACATAGGCAGACTAGCTAGCCAACACGAAATCCCAACCTTGGAACACCTGGAGGATGCCTACCTCAGTACAAGATGCTTAGTCCAAGGAGAACAGTTTCTCCATAGGGAACGAGAAGAAAGCTTTGACCACATGTTCTCTTCTGAACACAGCATTCTGCAGGCCTGCGTTCTGCTGAATTGGTGGAATTTCTCCTTTCACAGGCACACCAGAGCCCACCATGGTAAACCTCAGCATATTCAGCCCGGACCCTAAAACACCAAACGGCAGGAAAGGAGAGGCACTGCAAATGACTGGCCTCAAGGACAGGGTCAGCCACTACACCAACAGCAGATGGCATGCATGCCACACACACACACACACACACACACACACACACACACAAACAAACACGCACCTATGCACTCAGCAAACATTAAGGGCCAGCCCTGGGTCACTCCCGGATCTCTTCTTCCTAAAGAAATTACTCTCCGTTTAGAAAACAGAATGAGTTTAATGAATACAGAGTGGTGACAGAGACCTAGATCCAATGCAAAGACGGAAGAATCAATTGATGCCCAGGTAAAGGAAGAAGGAATGATTACGGCTAGGCAATCAGTGTGAAACCTCTACATAGAACACGCCCGATGCGGGTTTGAAAAAAGCGGCCTAATACTCGCTGTACATTGGAAAACATAGAAGGTAGCAGAGAGTCTTGAACCACAGAGATAAAACTGATAATGTTAAAAGCACCTAAAGAACTCCTGAAGAGAAGATTGGTAGGAGACTGGATACAAAGTCCGGGAACATGGCAGAAGTGGAAGATCCAATTAGGGACCAGGAAGAACAAGCCTAGAAAATAAGGATGAAAATACTAAGAGAGAAGGCAGAATGATAAAACATGATAATGAGCTTAGGGAATCTCCAAGGAAATGAAAGAGGTGCCTCTTGTAGGAGGAGTAAGTGTGAGAGAAAAAAAGAGTGTTGATCCTTGATTGAATAACTCGGGGCTGAAAAGGAACCTCATCTGGGAGCATAGAAAGTGGTCCAGAATCAGAGGCACAAGGACTCCCTTCACCTTCCACAGAAGCGGAGCACCTAAAGACATAGTGTCATTCCCCCTGGAAAATCTAGGCATGGAGGTATTCTCTTTAGGCAAATGGGCATCGGAGAATAGTTTGTCCATAGCCCAGTCACTGACTTCAAGAGGAAAAGCTATACCAGCTCTCGAAGCAGGCCGGATAGCTCAAGCAACACCAGCCCAAGCCAAAATCCTTATCCACTGCATTTCTGAACAATGACAGAGCTGCGGTTCCGTCTAGAATGAGGAGGTATTCAAATGTCAATGGTTTGGTCCTGGGATGTGTCCATCAGTTCAGAGGCGGCCTTCAGATCAACTCAGGATTCCAGAGTATTGGCATTGACTCTGTTCTCAGGTTCTCTGCTCAGGGGCAAGTAAGCTTCTCCCTCTCCAGCCCTAGACCCTGATGGGTTCTCTCTGCCTCTCTGTCCAATACGTGCATGTGCACGTTGGACAAGATAACAAAGACAAAACCAGTGCACGATAATTGACTGGGGCCAAAGGATGTTTTATTGAATTTGGACCTAGGTACCTATGGAGGGCAGCCAGGTACATAGAACCTGCCACCATCCTAAAACCGGACTTTCGCTCGTAGCTCCCTTGTACATTCTCCTGTTCTTTGCCTTCCTGGATCTCCTCACCATCCTGCAACACCCGCTATCTGTCACGCTGTACTGACCCCTTGTTAACCCATTGTGCATGATCCCAGGGCTCCATTGGAACATGCCCATCTTCCGCAAGAGGCACTGTTTGCTTATCGAATGTAACCATTTGGGGGATGGTCATGAAAGGGTGAAGGCAGGCTTGTGCTGCCACCTCTCCATGCAGTTCCACAGAGGGTAGCTGCTCCACGCTGAGGGAGTGCTCAAGGTTCTTCCACATTCGAATCCTCTTCAATGTGTCCTTTTGGACATACAAGTTGTCTTCCTGAAACGGGCACCGAAGTCTTTCAGATGGCTTCACTTGGGCTATGGGTCTCTTCCAACATGCTCTCTGTTGGCTCCTGTGGACTCCAAGAACATGAGCCCGTCCTGGACCTAAGGTTCTAGGGTGTAAATCTGCCTTGGATGCATGGTCTTTTTGGAAGATTGAGAGGCCATGTTGGCACCGTTTCTGGAGACGCTCGATGTTCGTGTGCTAGCTGTGGAAGACTACAGAAATGTCATTGGCACGGTTGCGGTGGTACACTTTGAGCTTCCCTTGGGTGGCCCTTTTCCTGTTCAAATGCCCCGTGCTTTGGTGGGAGGGCTTCACCCTTGCGTTGTGCTCGGATTTCCTCCCCTGAGGCTTTGCTTGTGGTCTGTTTGTTTCTTGGCCAGTCGTGGCTAAGATGAAATGAGAGACCCTTGCCTTTCTCCGAGGTCCAGAGGGCTGGTGCTGACACTCACGACCAAACACTACGAATTGGGCCATGGATAAGGTGACACCGACTCGCTTTGCAAACTGCCTTGGTGAGAGACCCAGGTGGCTCCAGAGGTTTGTGACAGCCTGGGGTCCTCTTGGCCCACCCATGACTACTCCAGTCAAGTGTAGTGATCAGGCCTGGGTTGATGAGGAGTGGTTGCTATGACCTCAAAGCTTTGTGACATCACAGATGCTGGCTTCACTGAAGCAGCTGTCCCTCTCCCACGACCTTGGTGTCCTATGGCTTTAAGTACGAAGCCCCGGGAAGGACAGAACAAGAGCCCTCTGAACCTGATCAAGAACTCAGGAAGTCTTGTGGTTTAATGTCCAACTTCCCCTTTCTGGAGACATAGAGGAAGGTAAGTGACATTCAGTATACCTTCCTTTAGGCCAACATATCCCCGGAGACGGCAAGGTGTCCTTTTCCACTACAATTTCTAGATACTGCAAGAAAAACTGTGGCCTCGCAGGTATGAGCACTCTCCATGGGGTTTGTCGCCCTGTGTGTGAGAGCGTTCTTTGTCAGCATCTTTTGCCTCTGGGTCAGTGATGAGTAAGGTATTGAAAGTCCTTTTCCGAGGTAAAAGGTGAGGGCATCGATATATGGTGCTGTCTGTGGCCTCGTCTCCCAATGTTCTGAAATATGCGGCTAAGGGATTAGACCTCTGACTTCCTGGCTTTTCCTTAAACACCTTTGCAAAATCTCCGAGGAGAGTGACATTCTGCATCAGAGCTAACTCTCAATGAAGCGGCCTGGACCAAACCCGTTGTCATTATTAGTTAACTGTACTTGTTGTGGTAACTGGTATAGACATGTGGACCAAGTCTCTTTTCTCAGAAGGAAAAGGACGGCCTATACAGATGGCTTGCAAGGCCCATTTGAGCAGACCTTTGGAGTGAGCCGCAATGCCCTTGCAAGGACTAGTGGATCAGGAAGTTTGGGTCCATTTCGGCACCACAGTATTTCTCTGCCGTCGAAGTGAATGAACCCCTAGACCTTGCCTTGACATGAATGTCCCATGCTCTGCTGTTGGGAAATGGAAAAGGCAAGCAGACAAAGGGAAATATCATATGGCTTCCCACATTATGTGCCTCGGGAGGAATACCTTGGCCCTTAGTAAAGGAAGGGAATACTGAAGGGCAAGATGTCAGATGAGGAGACCCACCAGGAGTGATTCAGGACTCTGAGAATCCAGCTGACGCTTACAGAAAATATAAAGGCTTAATTGGTGTTCAGGATGTGGCATATATTAGGAGGAGCACTAGGACGTACATGCAACTAAAGCATCCGTGAATACTCTGTCAAAAACGGATGATGGATGATAGGCAGGCTTTCTCAACAGAACAGCAACAAGAACAACATAAATTCAGAGGAAAACAATGTGGCTCTCTCAAAATCAAAGGAAGTCACAGAAAGAAAAGGAAAGAATTATATTGTTTATTATCTTTCCTTATTGAAATGACATGGGATTGGTTTCCTTAAATGTCCTTCTTTGAATTGGGTCTTTATCCTTGTGAATTAGAGTTTACCCGCCTCTTCCATCTCTGGATTTGATGAGAGGACATGACAATGCCTTCACTAAATACTTAGAAGAGTGGCCCAGGAAAATGACTTGACCTGGCCTTGTGTGTTGGCACGGGTTGGATTACTGCTTCAAATGCTTCCGTCACTACTAGAGAGCTGAGATTTTCTAGTTTTCCTGACCTAAACTTGGAAGTTACTATGTCTCTTGGAATTTTTCCTTTTTTCTCAGTTCTTGGATTTGCTAGCATAAAGGTGTGTATATACCTTTTTGGTTATTCTTTTTTCCTTTCTCCGAGTTGTCATTAAGTTTCATACTTGCAGCTGTGTGCTTGTCTCCCTGTTTTATCCAATAATGGCTTTTGTGGTTTGTTCGTGTTGTCAAAACTGATGTGTGAGGTCTCCTGATTTATTTCCTATTGGTTTGTTTGTATTTCCTTAATTTTGATAATCACATGTATGATTTCAATTTTTTTGTTAACTTTGGAGTTCGGTTTTTCTTCATCTTGTTCCTTCAGTCGTCCTTTTAGGTGCTTTCTTTTTTGGTTTTTTAAAATTTTGGAAATGCATTCATTTAACCCTATATGGTTTCCCCATAAAATGTTTTGGCATCATCCTCTAAGTTTCTTAGAATTCCTTCGTTCATGGCTCTTTCTTCTTTTCCTTTGGATTTTCTTTCTTGAGTTCATTGTAGTTCATGAGTGTTTGTGTTTTCCACTTTAGATCTGGCTGTATTTTCAATTTGAAAGTGATATCTTCCTGTTTTCATACCTTCGTGATCATAAGTGCACAGGATAGATTTTGACTTCTCTTCCATGTATTACGATTGCATTTGGACTCGAGCTCATGACCTGCGATAGACAAAGTTAGGTCTGCCGCTGGGAAGAACATATCTTATTGTCCTCAGAGACGCAATCTTTCTCATCGATCCCCAAAGTTCAGGTGGTCTCGAGAGCTCATGTGGACGTCTGTTATTCCTTAGCATCTTCCCATCCAGATGATCTGTCCTGTGCTTAACGTGGATATCATAGTTAACAACAGTATTGGATAAAAGTCGACATCTCCCTTCCACCTGTGTTCATGGGCTTCCAACGTTTAGATACACCCTTGTTCGTGGTGGATGTGTTGGTAATTCTTCCAGGTTTCTGTTGTTTTTATGCTCCATCAAGACAAAACACCTTCCACTTAGCTTTTTTCTCTCGAAGGCATAAAATCACTCTTGCTGACTTAGGCACAAACACTTTGGCTCTCTTCTTCTTGGGAATAGCATAACCTACGTCTTCCCGATTTCTTCACTTGCAAGCTATGAGTATCTTTATAGTCGAAGGAAATCTCCTATGGGCATCAGAACGACGAGCTTGTTTAATATTTGTTGTTTTCTTATGGATCTTTCCTAAGTTTTTTTTTTTTTGTTTTTTTTGTTTTTTTTTTGGAATTTCAACCATTCTTATAAACTGTTTGTATTGACGGGAGACTTTAGTCCTGAGTGCTGAATGTATTATTGATAGGTAATAGTTCACTTTCTCATTTCGGTTGGCTTCTCACTTGGATTCTATTTGCCTTTCACCTATATGGTATTTTCTTGGGGTTGCTTCATTGGTAGGATTCCTCGCTTCCTCCCCATCTGTTGCATGTCTTATATTTGTGTGTGTTCATGTGTGTGTGCATGTGCATGTGTTAATGTGGGTTGGGTCTGTGTGTGTTTCACATCACACTTATTATTAAAATGCGAGAGAATGGAATTTGGTCTCCATGGGTAGCAATTCAATTTGACATGCCTTGAAAACTCACATTCCATCAGTTTCAGGAAATTTCCTGCAAGGGATGTCATTTCTTGTCCTCTTCAAGAAACACGTGTTCTCACAAAACTGCCTTCCAAAAAACACCACCATTTGAATTCCTCATTAGAGTCATACTATTTGTCCCAATACCTTGCTTTTTCGTATGTTTCTTGACTGTCATGAGTTAGTGAAATCGTCTGTTTGATGTCTTTATGAGCATGATAGATGTGACAAAGTCCAATGCTCTCTGCAAGACTGCCATAAGAGACAAGTGGAAGAATTCCTTCTTGCTTATGTTTCAGTACGAATTGCGGTGACATGGATGACAGTGAGATGGTAGTAGTGTCTAATAACCTCATGCTTGTCTTCAGCCATGAAGGCAACAGGAAGATGACCACAACAACTGCAGTGGGGTGGAAATTGACCTGAAGCCTACAAGGTAAACGCCACAGCGAAAGAGAACGGAAGTTGCAGAGATAATGGGAGAAGGTTGGAGACATGGCTCGGGGGAGGTTTGGTTGGTTCATGGATCAGAGGGTCGGGACCCATGCAGAGGACCAAGGCACAGGAGAGCAAGGCACACTGGGAACCCACAAGGAACCAGTTTCCCAGTGCCGTTGACTGTGAAATACCGAAGGTCTGAAGGGCACGAGTACTTGACAACACAAGTGTTGAAGGATGAAATTTTCAAATCAGTAGGCTTGACAGATATCGACCTGAAGGAACACCATCTTTTTCCTGCATATGACACCAACAAGCAACCAGGAGAAGACAGCCTGGAGACAATGATCAGAGACAATACTAAGAGACGCACTGGAAAGATGGTGAGTCGTGGGAGTGCATCAGTGATTGGAGTGCATCAGTGTTAATGGAGATGTCTCAATGTAGACCTAATAATTTTGGGGCTCTCACCACAGCAGCAGCAAGCCAGAACTACTGGCCAAAACAGGTAGGTGAGGACATAGGCTGCCTAGCCTGCCAACCCGAAATCCCAACCGTGGAACTCCTGGAGAACTGCCTTCCTAGGTCCAAGATGCTTAGTCCAAGGAGAAGAGATTCTCCCATAGGGGACGTTAAGAAAGATTTGACCACATGTTCTCTTCTGAACACAGCATTCCGCAGGCCTGCGTTCTGCTGAGTTGGTGGAATTTCTACTTTCACAGGCACACCAGAGCCCACCAAGGTAAACCTCAGCATATTAAGGCCGGACGCTAAAGACACCAAACAGAAGGAAAGTAGAGGCACTGCAAAAGACAGGCCTCAAGGACAGGGTCAGCCACTACACAAACAGCAGATGGCATGCATGCCACATACACACACACACACACACACACACAAATGCATGCACTCAACAAACATTAAGGGCCAGCCCTGGGTCACTCCCGGATCTCTTCTTCCTAAAGAAATTACCCTCAGCTTAGAAAACAGAATGAGTTTAACGAATACAGAGAGGTGACAGAGATCTAGATCCAATGCAAAAATAAAAGAATCAATTGATGCCCAGGTAAAGGAAGAAGGATTGATTACGGCTAGGCAATCAGAGTGAAACCTCTATATAGAACACGCCCGATGCAGGGTTGAAAGCAGCGGCCTGGATACTCGCTGTACATCAGAAAACAGAGAAGATATCAGAGAGTCTCGAACCACAGAGTTAAAACTGATAAAGATAAAAGCACCTAAAGAACTCCTGAAGAGAAGATTGGTTAGAGACTGGATGCAAAGTCCGGGAACATGGCAGAAGTGGAGGATCCATTTAGGGACCGGGAAGAACAAGCCTAGAAAATAAGAACGCAAATTCTAAGAGAGAAGGCAGAATGATGGAACATGATAGCGAGCTTAGGGAATCTCCAAGGAAATGAAAGAGGTGCCTCTTGTAGGCGGAGTAAGAGTGAGAGAAAGAAAAGAGGGCTGATCCTAGATTGGAGAACTCGGGGCTGAAAAGGACCCTCATCTGGGAGCAGAGAAAGTGGTCCAGAATCAGAGGCACAGAGGACTCCCAACACCTTCCACAGAAGTGGAACACCTAAAGACATAGTGTCATTCCCCCTGGAAAATCTAGGCATGGAGGTATTCTCTTTAGGCAAATAGGCATCGGAGAATAGTTTGTCCATAGCCCAGTCACTGACTTCAAGACGAAAAGCTATACCAGCTCTCGAAGCAGGCCGGATAGCTCAAGCAACACCAGCCCAAGCCAAAATCCTTATCCCCTGCCTTTCTGAACAATGACAGAGCAGCGGTTCTGTCTAGAACCAGGAGGAATTCAGAAGTCAATGTTTGGGTCCGGGTTGTGTCCATCAGTTCAGAGGCGGCCTTCAGATCAACTCATGATTCCAGGGTCTTGGCATTGACTCTGTACTCGGGTTCTCTGCTCAGGGGCACGTAAGCTTCTCCCTATCCTGCCACACGCCCTGATTGGTATCTATCTGCCTCTCTGTCCAATATGTGCATGTACACGTTGGACAAGATAACAAAGACTAAACAGTGCACAATAATTGACTGGGGCCAAAGGATGTTTTATTGAATTTGGACCTAGGTACCTATGGAGGGCAGCCAGGTACAGAGAAACTCCCACCATCCTAAAATGCCCGACCTTCGCTCGGAGCTCCCTTGTTCATTCTACTGTTCTTTGCCTTCCTGGATCACCACACCAACCTGCAAATCTGCTGTCTGTTGCGCTGTACTGACCCCTTGTTAACACATTGTGCTTCCTCTCAGGGATCCATTGGAACATGCCCATCTTCTGCAAGGGGCACAGTTTGCTTATCGCATGTAACCATTTGGGGGATGGTCATGAGAGGGTGAATGCAGGCTTGTGCTGCCACATCTACATGCAGTTCCACAGAGGGTAGCTGCTCCACCCTGAGGGAGTGCTCAAGGTTCTTCCACATTTGAATCCTCTTCAATGCGTCCTTTTGGACATAAAAGTTGTCTTCCTGAAACGGGAAGGGAAGTCTTTCAGATGGCTTCATTGGGCTATGGGTCTCTTCCAACATGTTCTCCGTTGGCTCCTGTGGACTCCAAGAACATGGGTCTGTCCTGGACCTAAGGTTCTAGGGTGTAGAGTCTGCCTTGGATGCATGGTCTTTTTGGAAGATTGGGAGGCCTTGTTGGCACCGTTTCTGGAGACCATCAAGGTACTTGTGTGCTCGCTGTGGAAGACTCCAGACATGTCTATGGCACGGCTGCGTGGGTTCATTTTGAGCTTCCCTTGGGTGGCCCTTTTCCTGTTCAGATGCTCCGTTATTTGGTGGGAGGGCCGCACCCTTGCGCAGGGCTCTGCTTTCCTCATCTGAGGATTTGCTTGCGGTCTGTTACTTTCTTGGCCAGTCGTGGCTAAGATGGAATGAAGGATCCTTGCCTTTCTCGAGGTCCAGAGGGCTGGTGCTGACACTCACGATCAAACACTACGAATTGGGCCATGGAGAAGGTGACACCGTCTCGCTTCACAAACTGCCTTGGTGAGAGACCCAGGTGGCTCCAGAGGTTTGTGACAGCCTGGGGTCCTCTTGGCCCACCCATGACTACTCCAGTCAAGTGTAGTGATCAGGCCTGGGTTGATGAGGAGTGGTTGCTATGACCTCAAAGCTTTGTGACATCACAGATGCTGGCTTCACTGAAGCAGCTGTCCCTCTCCCATGGCCTTGGTGTGCTATGGCTTTAAGTACGAAGCCCCGGGAAGGACAGAACAAGAGCCCTCTGAACCTGATCAAGAACTCAGGAAGTCTTGTGGTTTAATGTCCAAATTCCCCTTTCTGGAGACATAGAGGAAGGTAAATGACATTCAGTATACCTTCCTTTAGGCCAACATATCCCCGGAGATGGCAAGGTGTCCTTTTCCACTACAATTTCTAGATATTTCCAGAAAAGGTGAGGCCTCGCGGGTATGAATAGCTCTCCGTGGGTTTTGTCGTCCTGTGGGTGAGAGCGTACTTTGTCAGCGTCTTTCGCCTATGCTTCTGTGATGACTAAGGTACGGAAAGTCCCTTTCCGAGGTAAAAGGTGAGGGCATCGATATATGGTGCTGTCTGGGGCCTAGTCTCCTAGTGTTCTGAAACACACGGCTAAGGGATGAGGCCTCTGTCTACCTGGCTTTCCCTTAAATACCTTTGCAAAGACTTCGAGGGAGTGACCTTCTGCATCAGAGCTAACTCTCATTGAGGAGGCCTGGACCGAAACCATTGTTATTATTAGTTAACTGTACTTGTTGTGGTAACGAGTATAGACATGTGGACCAAGTCTCTTTAGTCAGAAGGAAAGTGACGGCCTATACCGACGGCTTGCAAGGCCCATTCGAGCAGACTTTTGGAGTGAGCCGCAATGCCTTTGCAAGGACTAGTGGATCAGGAAGTTTGGGTCCATTTAGGCACCACAGTATTCCTCTGCCGTCGAAGTGAATGAACCCCTGGACCTTGCATTGACATGAATGTCCCATGCCCTGCTGTTGGGAAATGGAAAAGGAAGGGAATACTGACGGGCAAGAAGTCAGAGAAGGAGACCCACCAGGACTGACTCAGGACTCTGAGAATCCTGACTACTAATGGGTAGTCAGGAGTTGTGGCATATATTAGGAGGAGCACTGGACGTACATGCAACTAAAGCATCCCTGAATACTCTGTCAAAAACGGATGATGGATGATAGGCAGGCTTTCTCAACAGAACAGCAACAAGAACAACATAATTTCAGAGGAAAACAATATGGCCCTCTCTAAACCAAAGGCAGTCACAGGAGAAAAGGAAAGAATTATATTGTTTATTGTCTTTCCATATTGAAATGACATGGAATTGGTTTCCTAAAATGTCCTTTTTTGAATTGGGTCTTTATCCTTGTGAATTAGAGTTTACCCGCCTCTTCCATCTCTGGATTTGATGAGAGGACATCACAATGCCTTCACTAAATACCTAGAGGAGTGGCTCAGGAAAATGTCTTGACCTGGCCTTCTGTGTGTTGGCTGGGGTTGGATTACTGCTTCAAATGTTTCCGTCACTACTAGAGCTGAGATTTTGTAGGATTACTGACCTAACTTGGATGTTATTATGTGTCTGCGAATTTATCCTTTTCTCTCAGTTTTTGAATTTGCTAGCATAAATGTGTGGATGTGCCTCTTCGGTTTTTCATTTTTCCTTTCTCCGAGTTGTCATGTGGTTTCATACTTGCAGCTGTGTGCTTGTCTCCCTGTTTTATCCCAGTAATGGCTTCTGCGGTTTGTTCGTGTTGTGAAAACTCAAGTGTGAGGTCTCCTGATTCATTTCCTATTGGTTTGTTTGTATTTCCTTCATTTTGATAATCACATGTATGATTTCAATTTTTCTGTTAACTTTGGAGTTCGGTTTTTCTTCATCTTGTTCCTTCAGTCGTCCTTATAGGGGGATTTCTTTTTCTGTGTTTAAATTTTGGAAATACATGCTTTTAACCCTATATGGTTTCCCCATAAAATGTTTTGGCATCCTCCTCTAAGTTTCTTAGAATTCCTTCGTTCATGGCTCTTTCTTCTTTTCCTTTGGATTTTCTTTCTTGCATTCATTGCAGTTTGTGAATGTGTTGTGTTTTCCACTTTAGTGTCTGGCTGTATTTCCAATTTGAAAGTGATATCTTCCTGTTTTCATACCTTCGAGATCATAAGTGCACAGGATAGGTTTTGACTTCTCTTCCATGAATTACGAGTGGATTTGGACTCGAGCTCATGACCTGCGTTAGACAAAGTTAGGTCTGCTGCCGGGAAGAACATATCTTATTGTCCTCAGAGACGCAAGCTTTCTCATCGATCCCCAAAGTTCAGGTGGTCTCGAGAGCTCATGTGGACGTCTGTTATTCCTTAGCACCTTCCCATCCAGATGATCTGTCCTGTGCTTAATGTAGATATCATAATTGCCAACAGTATTGGATAAAATTCGCCATCTCCCTTCCTGTGTGTTCATACCTTCCAACGTTTAGATACACCCTTGTTCGTGGTGTATATGTTGGCAATTCTTCCAGGTTTCTGTTGTTTTGATGCTCCATCAAGACAAAACAACTACCGCTTATCTTTTGTCTCTCGAAGGCATAAAATGACTCTCGCTGACTTATGCACAAACACTTTGGCTCTCTTCTCCTTGGGAATAGCATAACCTACGTCTTCCCTGTTTCTTCACTTGCAAGCTATGAGTATCTTTATAGTCGAAGGAAATCTCCTATGGGCAACAGAAGGACGAGCTAGTTTAATATTTGTTGTTTTCTTATGGATGTTTTCTAACTTTTTTTTTTTTTGAAATTTCAACCACTGTTACTAACTGTTTGTATTGACGGGAGACTTTAGTCCTGAGTACTGAATGTATTATGATAGGTAATAGTTCACTTTCTCATTTGGGTTGGCTTCTGACTTGGATTCTATTTGCCTTTTACCTATATGGTATTTTCTTGGGGTTGCTTCATTGGTAGGATTCCTCGCTTCCTTCCCATATTTTGCATGTCTTATCTTTGTGTGTTAGCATGTGCATGTGTTAATGCTGTGTGGTGTGTGTGTGTGTTTCACATCACAATTATTATTAAAATACGAAGAATGGAATTCGGTCTCTTGTGGGTAGCAATTCAATCTGACATGCCTTGAAATCTCACATTCCATCAGTTTCAGGAAATCTCCTGCAAGGAATGTCATCTCTTGTCCTCTTCAAGAAACACGTGTTCTCACAAAACTGCTTTCCAAAGAACAGCACCATTTGAATTCCTCATTAGAGTCATACTGTTTGACCAATACCCTTTCTTTTTCGTATGATTCTTGACTGTCATGAGTTAGTGAAATCGTCTGTCTGATGTCGTTCTGAGAATGATATATGTGACAAAGCCCAATGCTCTCCGCAAGACTGCCATAAGAAACAAGTGAAAGAATTCATTCTTGCTTATGTCTCAGTACGAATTGCGGTGACATGGAGGAGAGTGAGATGGTAGTAGTGTCTAATAACCTCATGCTTGTCTTCAGCTATGAAGGCAACAGGAAGATGAACACAACAACTGCATTGGGGTGGAAATTGACCTGAAGCCTACAAGGTAAACTCCACAGCGAAAGAGAACGGAAGTTGCAGAGATGATGGGAGAAGGTTGGAGAAATGGCTCAGGGGAGATTTGGTTGGTTAGTGGATCAGAGGGCGGAAGCCCATGAAGAGGACCAAAGCACAGGAGAGCAGGGCACACTGGGAACCCACAAGGAACCTGTTTCCCAGTGCCGTTGACTGTGAGATGCAGAGGGTCTGAAGGGCACGAGTACTTTACAACACAAGTGTTGAAGGCTGAAGTTTTCCTATCAGCAGGCTTGGCAGACATTAACTTGAAGGAACACCATCTTTTTCCTGCATATGACACCAACAAGCGACCAGGAGCAGACAGCCTGGAGACAATGATCAGAGAGAGACAATACTAAGTGACGCACTGGGAAGATGGTGAGTAGTGGGAGTGATTCCATGAAAGGCAGTGTTCGTGGAGATGTCTCAATGTGGACATAATAAATTTGGGGCTCTCGCAACAGCAGCATCAAGACAAAGCTACTGGCCAAGACAGGTATGTGAGGACATAGGCTGCCTAGCCAGCCAACTCGAAATCCCGACAGTGGAATACTTGGAAAACTGCCTTCCTCAGTCCAAGATGCTTAGTCCAAGGACAACGACTCTCCCATAGGGGACGAGAAGAAAGCTTTGACCACATGTTCTCTTCTGAACACAGCATTCTGCAGGCCTGCGTTCTGCTTAGTTGCTTGAATTTTTCCTTTCACAGGCACACCAGAGCCCACCAAGGTAAACCTCTGCATATTCAACCCAGACCCTAAAAACAACAAACAGCCGGAAAGGAGAGCTACAGCAAATGACTGGCCTCCAGGACAGGGTCAGCCACAACACAAACAGCAGTGGCATGCATGCCACATACACACTCACAAACACACACACACGCACGCACTCAACAAACCTTAAGGGCCAGCCCTGGGTACTCCAGATCTCTTCCTCCTAAATAAATCACCCTCAAGTTAGAAAACAGAATGAGTTTAACGAATACAGAGAGGTGACAGAGACTTAGATCCAATGCAAAGATGAAAAAATCAATTGATGCCCAGGTAAAGGAAGAAGGAATGATTATGGCTAGGCAATCAGAGTGAACCCTCTACATAGAAAACGCCCAATGCGGGATAGAAAGCCGTGGCCTGGATACTCGCTGTACATCAGAAAACATAGGAGATATCAGAAGGTCTCGAACCACAGAGATAAAACTGATAAAGATAAAAGCACCTAAAGAACTCCTGAAGAGAAGATTGGTAGGAGACTGTACACTGCAGCTCCATGCAGGATCCCATGATCTTACCTCCAGAGGCTTTTCCAAAAATTCCAATGCTGTTTCAGTTCTCATCATTTGAATTTGGGTGGCCCTCCAAAGACAGGGTCCTTATTCAAAGGAGCGAGACTGATACAAAGTGAAGGTCAAGCAAACGTTAATTTTGCACAAAGCATCGAGAATCATATTGACCGGTCAGGGCCTTCTCTTGCAAAGAGGCAACCCCTCCCAGCCTCAGAGACTAACATTTATAGCGGTAGTTTAGCCAGGCTATACAGACGTGGCCAATGAGATAACAATACAGAAAAAACTGCACAGTCGTGCTAAGTCTGCTACACCACAAAAACAAAAATGCTAGGTAACACATGGGTGGACAATTGGATCTCAATTTACCCTAGTAGATATATGCGTGCCCCTCTAATGGGATGTCTTCACCTGGCCCGATTCACCCTTGTATCTAGGCTTTGAGAGTAAGCTCCTCTGGGAGGAGTAGGGTCAATTTTGTTTACAGCATGGGTTCAATATAAGTTTACTGCAGAAACACAAAATGACTCCCTCTTATAATGAGTAGCTGTAGCATCCCTAGAAATAGAGCCAAAATGACTTCCAAATCTTCAAAACTGACGATTTACCAAAGGCAGATTCTACATCCTAGAACCTTAGGTCCAGAATGGACTCATGTACTTGGAGTCCACAGGAGCAAGCATGGAGCATGTTGGAAAAGACCCATAGCCCAAGTGAAGCCATCTGAAAGACTTCCGTGCCTGTTTCAGGAAGACAACTTGTATCTTCAAAAGGACGCATTGAAGAGGATTCAAATGTCAAAGAACCTGGAGCATTCCCACAGGGTCCTGCAGATACCCTCTGGAGAAGTACATGTAGATGTGACAGCACAAGCCTGCCTTCACCCTCTCATGAACATCCCCCAAATGGTTTCATGGGATAAGCAAACAATGCCTCTTGTGGAAGATGGGCGTGTTCTAATGGAGGCAGCAGAAGATGAACAGTGGGACAACAAAGGGCCATTAGAGAGCCACAGACAGCGTATGCTACAGGTTGGTGAGGATATTCAGGAAGACAAGGAACTGGAGAATGAACATTGGAGCTCTGAGCGAAGGTCTGGCATTTGAGGATGGTGAGAGGTTCTCTGAACCTGGCTGCCTTCCATAGAGATCTAGGTCCAAATTAAAAAAAACATCCCCTGGCCACAGTCAATCCTTGTACCCCGGTTGTGTTTTTGTCTTTTTGTCAAACAATGGACATGCACATATTTGACAGAGAGACAGAGAGATCACAATCAGGGTGTAGAGCTGGAGAGGGAAAAGCTGACTTACCCCTGAGCAGGGAACCTGAGACCAGTGTCGATGCCAAGACCCTGGGATCATGAGTTGAGCTGAAGGCCGCCTCTGAACTGATAGACACAATCCATGACACAACATTTGACTTCTGAATACGTCCTAGTTCTAGACGTGAACCACTGCTCTGTCATTGTTCACAAATGCAGGGGAAATGGATTTTGGCTTGGGCTGGTGTTGCTTGAGCAATCTGGCCTGCTTTGAGAGCTGGTTTAGTTTGTCCTCTTGAGGTAAGTGACTTGGCTATGTGCAAACTACACTCCCACGCATATTTAGGTAAAGAGAATTCCTCCATTGAATGAAACTATGTCTTGTGGTTCCATGCTTCTGTGGATGGTGATGTGAGTCCTCCTTGCCTCTGAATCTGGATCTCTGTTTCTGCTCCCAGATGAGGGACAGTTTTAGCTCTGAATTCTCAAATCCATGTTCAGCCCTCTTTTTTTTCTCTCACTCCTACTTCTCCTACAATAAGCACCTCTTTCTATTCCTTGGAGTCAATTACTTTCCTAAGCTCATTGTCATGTTTCATCATTCTTCTTTCTTTCTTTGGATTTGCTTCCTTATTTACCATTCCTTTTCTGCCAGGTCAAAAATTTGGTCCTTTGCTTCTGCCAGCTTCTTGGACTTTTCCTTCAGTCTGCTACCAATCTTTTCTTTAGAAATTCTTTATTTATTTTATTTTATTTTATTTTATTTTACTTTATTTTATTTCTATCAGTTTAATCTATGTGTTTTGAGACTCCCTGATATCTTTCTGCTTTCAATCCTCCATTGGGCGTGTTATATGTGAGGTTTCACTCCGATTACCTGGCCATGATCATTTCTTGTCTTCTTCCTTGGCAACAATTGATTCTTCCATCTTTGTCTTGGATATAGGTCTCTGACTTTTTCTCAGTATTTGAAAAATCAATTCTGTTTTTTATTCTGATGGTAATTTCTTTAGAAATAAGATATCATGGAGTGCCCAAGGGCTGGCCCTTGAGGGAGTCTCGGGTATGTGTGTGTGGCATGCATGCCCTCTGCTGTTGTATCATAGCTGCCCCCTGTCCTTGAGACCAGTCATCTGCAGAGGCTCTCTTTGCCGGCCTTTTGGTGTGTTTGGGGTCTGGACTGAATAGGCTGAGGTTTAGCTTAGTGGGATCTGGTGTGCCTGTGAAAGGAGAAATTCAACCTTCACAACAGAATGAATGCCTGTAGCATTCTGTGGTCAGGGGACAGCCTGTGGACAGGGCTTTCTTCTAGTCCCCTATGGGAGAATCTGTTCTCTTAAAATGAAGCAAGTTGGACTGAGGAACACAGTACCCTATGTGTTCCATGCTTAGAATTTTGTGTTTGCAGGAGAGGCAATTAAAGCCCTCACCAACGTGTCTTTGGCAAGTAGCTCGGGCTTGATGCTGCCTGTGCGAGAGCCCCAAATTTCTTTTGCCCCCATCAAATCATCTCCAAGAACACTGCCTCTCACTAATGTACAGCCAGAACCCACCATCTTCCCACTGTGTCACCTGGTATTGTCTCTAATCGTGGTTTCCAGGCTGTCTTCACCTGGCTATTTGTTGGTGTTCTCTGACAGAGAAATACAGTGTTCTTTTGAGTTGATATGCCAAGGCTGCTGATCTAAAATCTCCAGGCCTCAAGGCCCTTTGTTGGCATGAACTAGTATGATTCAGACCCCCTGATGGTCAGAATCAATGGAATTGGAGAACGTACTCCTTGTGGGTTCCAAGTGTGCTCCGATCTCTTGTGGCTTTGCCCATTGCATTGTCTCACTGCCTTCTGAATTACCAACTTTCCACTTTTCCCCTAAACCATGTCTCCAATCTTCTCCCATAGTGATTGCAACTTATTCTCTCTTTTGCTATGGAGTTTGCTTTGTGGGCTCCAGTTCATTTCTGCCCTGTTGAAGTTGATGTGGTAATCTTCCTGTTGTGTTCCTGGATAAAGACAAGTCTGGAGTTACCAGACACTACTACCATCTCACTGTCCTGAAAAAGCCCCACAGAATCTTACCCAGCCATAAGCAAGATTGAATTCTTTCCACTTGCCTCATGTGGCAGAATTGTGGAGCGCATTAGCCTACGTCACATCTATCAGTCCCAGAAAGACAAATAACATACAATTTCACTCTCTCATGACTGTCAAGAGACATATGAAAAAGCAAGGGAAAAAGGGAAAATAATACGACACTACCCAGGCACACAAAATGTGGTGTTTGTTGAGGTCAGGTTTGAGAGAATATGTGTTTATCAAAGAGGACAAAAGATGACATTCTTTGTAGGAAATGTGGCTGAAAGAGAGGGAATGTGAGTTTTCAAGGCATGTCAAATGGAACTGCTATCCATTAAATACCGACTTCCTATCTCCATCAATTTAATTATAATTGTTATTTGAAACACACTCAGCACACACACACACACATACACACAGATAAGACACACAAAAGATGGGGAGGAAGTGAAGAATAGCACTAATGAAGCAAACCCAAAAGAAAAGAACTGAGAGAAAAGGATAAATTCCAAGACACATATTCACTCCAAAGATTAGGTCAGGAAACCTACAAAATCTCAGCTCTGTAGTAGTGACTAAAGCGTTTGAAGCAGTAATCAAACCCCTGTCAACACACAGATGGCGAGGTGCAAATCATTTCCTGTTCAACTCTTCTAGACATTTAGCGAAGGCAATGCCATTTTCTTCTCATCAATTCCACAAATGGAGGAGGTGGATGAACTCCACTTTACTAGTATAAAGACCCAATTCAAATAATGACATTTTAGGAAATAAATTATATTCCATTTCAATAATTAAACATAATAAAAATATAATTCTTTCTTTTTCTCTGTCTGTCTTCACCTTTATTTGAAAGGGCCAGCTTGTTTTTGTATTATTTTGTACTGTTGAGGAAGCCAGCCTGTCATCCATCATCCATTTTTGACAGAGTATTCACTGATGCTTCAGTTCCATATATGACCTAGTACTCCGCCTAAGATATGCCAGAACTCTTCAACACCCATTAGCCCGTTCCCTCATTCCCTGCATGTCTCTTTTTTCCTTGACTCTCAGCTTGATTCCTCAGAGTTCTGAGTTACTCCTGGTTTGTCTCCTTCTCTGACTTATCCCCTTCAGTTTTTCCTTCTTTCTACTAAGGGCCGTGGTATTCGTCCTAGGGCACATATGAGAGAAGCCATATGATATTTCCCTATGTTTCCTTGCCCATTTCATTTCACAAACCCAGTCCTGTGGCATTCATGCCAGTGCAAGAATCAAGAGTTTATCCTCCCTAATGGCTGAGGAATACTCTGTTGCCAATATGGACCACACCTTCTTTATCCACTAGTCTTTGCAAGGACATAGCAGCTCAATCCTCAGTTCTGTTCAAGTGAGCCTTGCAGACCATCGATATAAGCCATTAATTTTCCTTTGATTAAAGAAACTTGGTCAACAGGGTTATACCCATTAACACAGTAGGTAGAGATAAATAATGGTAACAAGGAGTGCTGTCCATTGCTCCTCCTTAAGGATTAGCTATAATGTATAATGTCACTCTCTCATGCAAAGGATGATAAACCTCAGAGAGACGGGATGATATACCAGAGGACTTGTTGTTTCTGATATGTCTAGATATTTCAGAGGAAATAGGAAAACTTTGCCATCTCTGGAGAAAGGTTGGCCTAAAAGATCATTTTCCTGGGCCACTCTTCTAGGTATTTAGTGAAGGCATTGTCATGTCCTCTCATCAAATCCAGAGATGGAAGAGGCGGGTAAACTCTAATTCACAAGGATAAAGACCCAATTCAAAGAAGGACATTTTAGGAACCCACCCAATGTCATTTCAATAAGGAAAGATAATAAACAATATAATTCTTTCCTTTTCTCCCTGTGACTTCCTTTGGTTTTGAGAGGGCCACATTGTTTTCCTATGAATTGATGTTGTTGTTGCTGTTCTGTTGAGAAAGCCTGCCTATCATCCATCATCAATTTTTGACAGAGTATTCACGGATGCTTTAGTTGCATGGACGTCCTAGTGCTCCTCCTAATATATGCCACAACTCCTGACGACCCATTAAGCAGTTCTCTTTTCGGTAACGTCAGCTGGATTCTCAGAGTCCTGAGTCAGTCCTGGTGGGTCTCCTTCTCTGACTTCTTGCCCTTCATTATTCCCTTCCTTTACTAGGGCCAAGGTATTACTCGCGAGGCACATATTGTGGGTAGCCATATGACATTTCCCTTTGTCGGCTTGCCTTTTCCATTTCCCAACAGCAGGGCATGGGACATTCATGTCAAGGCAAGGTCCAGGGGTTCATTCACTCGACGGCAGAGGAATACTGTGGTGCCTAAATGGACCCAAACTTCCTGATCCACTAGTCCTTGCAAGGGCATTGCGGCTCACTCCAAAGGTCTGCTCGAATGGGCCTTGCAAGCCTTCGGTATAGGCCGTCCCTTTCCTTCTGACTAAAGAGTCTTGGTCCACATGTCTATACCCGTTAGCACAACAAGTACAGTTAACTAATAATAACAACGGGTTCGGTCGAGGCCTCTTCATGAGAGTTAGCTCAGATGCAGAATATCACTCTCCTCAAAGACTTTGCAAAGGTATTTAAGGGAAAGCCAGGTAGACAGAGGCCTCATCCCTTAGCCGCGTGTTTCAGAACACTAGGAGACGAGGCCACAGACGGCACCATATATCGATGCCCTCACCTTTTACCTCGGAAAGGGACTTTCCGTACCTTAGTCATCACTGACCCATAGGCAAAAGACGCTGACAAAGTACGCTCTCACCCACAGGACGATAAACCCCACGGAGAGCTGCTTATACCCGTGAGGCCTCACCTTTTCTTGAGATATCTAGAAATTGTAGTGTAAAAGGACACCTTGCCGTCTCCGGGGATATGTTGGCCTAAAGGAACGTATACTGAATGTCATTTTCCTTCCTCTATGTCTCCAGAAAGGGAAAGATGGACATCCTGAGTTCTTGATCAGGTTCAGAGGGCTCTTGTTCTGTCATTCCCGGGGCTTCGTACTTAAAGCCATAGGACACCAAGGTCATGGGAGAGGGACAGCTGCTTTAGTGAAGCCAGCATCTGTGATGTCACAAAGCTTTGAGGTCATAGCAACCACTCCTCATCAACCCAGGCCTGATCACTACACTTGACTGGAGTAGTCATGGGTGGGCCAAGAGGACCCCAAGCCATCTCAAACCGCTGGAGCTGCCTGGGTCTCTCACCAAGGCAGTTTGCGAAGCGAGTCGGTGTCACATTCTCCATGGCCCAATTCGTAGTATTTGGTCGTGAGTGTCAGCACCAGCCCTCTGGACCTCGGAGAAAGGCAAGGATCCCTCATTCCATCTTAGCCACGACAGGCCAAGAAACTAACAGACCACAAGCAAAGCCTCAGGGGAGGAAATCTGAGCCCTGCGTAAGGGTGAGACCCTCCCACCAAATCATGGAGCATCTCAACAGGAAAAGGGCCACCCAAGGGAAGCTCAAAGTGAACCCCCGCAACTGTGCCAAAGACATGTCTGGAGTCTTCCACAGCGAGCACACGAGTACCTCGATGGTCTCCAGAAACGGTGCCATCAAGGCCTCCCAATCTTCCAAAAAGACCATGCATCCAAGGCAGACTCGACACCCTAGAACCTTAGGTCGAGGACGGACTCATGTTCTTGGAGTCCACAGGAGCCAATGGAGAGCAAGTTGGAAGAGACCCAAGCCCAAGTGAAGCCATCTGAAAGACTTCGGTGCCCGTTTCAGGAAGACAACTTGTATGTGCAAAAGGACGCATTGAAGAGGATTCGAATGTGGAAGAACCTTGAGCACTCCCTCATGGTGGATCAGCTACCCTCTGTGGAACTGCATGGAGATGTGGCAGCACAAGCCTGCCTTCACCCTCTCATGACCATCCCCCAAATGGTTACATGCGATAAGCAAACAGTGCCTCTTGAGGAAGATGGGCATGTTCCAATGGAGCCCCGAGAGGATGCACAATGTGTTAACAAGGGGTCAGTACAGCACGACAGACAGCGGATGCTGCAGGTTGGTGAGGAGATCCAGGAAGGCAAAGAACAGGAGAATGTACAAGGGAGCTCCGAGCGAAGATCGGGCATTTTAGGATGGTGGGAGGTTCTCTATACCTGGCTGCCCTCCATAGGAACCTAGGTCCAAATTCAATAAAACATCCTTTGGCCCCAGTCAATTATTGTGCACTGTTTTTGTCTTTGTTATCTTATCGAAAATGCACGTTTGGACAGAGAGGCAGAGAGATCCCAATCAGGGGGTGGAGCTGGAGAGGGAACAGCTTACTTGCCCCTGAGCAGAGAACCTGAGAACAGAGTCAATGCCAAGGCCCTGGAATCATGAGTTGATCTGAAGGCCGCCTCTGAACTGATGGACACAACCCGGGACCCAACAATTGACTTCTGAATACCTCCTGGTTCTAGACAAAACCGCTGCTCTGTCATTGTTCAGAAATGCAGGGGATAAGGATTTTGGCTTGGCTGCTGTTGCTTGAGCTATCCGGCCTGCTTCGAGAGCTGGTATAGCTTTTCCTCTTGAAGTCAGTGATTGGGCTATGGACAAACTATTCTCTGATGCCTATTTGCCTAAAGAGAATACCTCCATGCCTAGATTTTCCAGGGGGAATGGCACTATGTCTTTAGGTGCTCCGCTTCTGTGGAAGGTGTTGGGAGTTCTCTGTGCCTCTGATTCTGGACCACTTTCTCTGCTCCCAGATGAGGGTCCTTTCCAGCCCCGAGTTCTCTAATCTAGGATCAGCCCTCTTTTCTTTCTCTCACTCTTACTTTGCCCGCAAGAGGCACCTCTTTCATTAACTTGGAGATTCCCTAAGCTCACTATCATGTTCCATCATTCTGCCTTCTCTCTTAGAATTTGCGTCCTTATTTTCTAGGCTTGTTCTTCTCGGTTCCTAAATGGATCCTCCACTTCTACCATGTTCCCGAACTTTGCATCCAGTCTCCTGCCAATCTTCTCTTCAGGAGTTCTCTAGGTGTTTTTATCTTTATCAGTTTTATCTCTGTGTTTCGAGACTCTCTGATATCTCTTATGTTTTCTGATGTACAGCGAGTATCCAGGCCAGGCTTTCTATCCCGCATCGGGCGTGTTCTATGTAGAGGTTTCACTCTGACTGCCTAGTCGTAATCACTCCTTCTTCCTTTACCTGGGCATCAATTGATTCTTCCATCTTTGCATTGGATCTAAGTCTCTGTCACCTCTCTGTATTCGTTAAACTCATTCTGTTTTCTAACCTCAGGGTAATTTATTTAGGAGGAAGTGATCCGTGAGTGACACAGGGCTCGCCCTTAAGGTTTGTTGAGTGCGTGCGTGTGTGTGTGTTTGTGAGTGTGTATGTGGCATGCATGCCACTGCTGTTTGTTTTGTGGCTGACCCTGTCCTGGAGGCCAGTCATTTGCAGTAGCTCTTCTTTCCGGCCTTTGGTTTTTTTTAGGGTCCGGGATGAATATGCTGAGGTTTACCTTGGTGGGCTCTGGTGTGCCTGTGAAAGGAGAAACTCTACCAACTCAACAGAACGCAGGCCTGCAGAATGCTGTGTTCAGAAGAGAACATGTGGTCAAAGATTTCTTCTCGTCCCATATGGGAGAGTCTGTTCTCCTTGGACTAAGCATCTTGGACTGAGGAAGGCAGTCCTCCAAGTGTTCCACTGTTGGTATTTCGTGTTGGCTGGCTAGGGAGTCTCTGTCCTCACATACCTGTCTTGGCCAAGCTCTGTCTTGATGCTGCTGTCGCGAGAGCCAAAATTTATTATGTCCACATTGAGTCATCTCCACGAATACTGCCTTTTACGGAATCACTCCCACGACTCATCATCTTCCCACTGCGTCTCTTGGTATTGTCTCTCTCTGATCATTGTCTCCAGGCTGTCTGCTCCTGGTCACTTGTTGGTGTCATATGCAGGAAAAAGATGGTGTTCTTTCAAGTTCATGTCTGCCAAGCCTGCTGATAGGAAAACTTCAGCCCTCAACACTTGTGTTGTCAAGTACTCATGCCCTTCAGACCCTCTGCATCTCACAGTCAACGGCACTGGGAAACAAGTTCCTTGTGCGTTCCCAGTGTGCCCTGCTCTCCTGTGCTTTGGTCCTCTTCATGGACTCCAGCCCTCTGATCCACGAACCAACCAAATCTCCCCTGAGCCATGTCTCCAACCTTCTCCCATCATCTCTGCAACTTCCGTTCTCTTTCGCTGTGGAGTTTACCTTGTAGGCTTCAGGTCAATTTCCACCCCAATGCAGTTGTTGTGGTCATCTTTTTGTTGCCTTCATGGTTGAAGAAGCATGAGGTTATTAGACACTACTACCATCTCACTGTCTTCATGTCACCACAATTTGTACTGTGACATAAGCAAGAAGGAATTTTTCCACATGTCTCTTATGGCAGTCTTGCGGAGAGCATTGGGCTTTGTCACATCTATCATTCTCAGAAAGACAATAAACAGACGATTTCACTAACTCATGACAGTCAAGAAACATATGAAAAAGAAAGGGTATTGGGACAAACAGTATGACTCTAATGAGGAATTCAAATGGTGCTGTTCTTTGGAAAGCAGTTTTGTGAGAACACGTGTTACTTGAAGAGGACAAGAGATGACATTCCTTGCAGGAGATTTCCTGAAACTGATGGAATGTGAGATTTCAAGGCATGTCAAATTGAATTGCTATCCACAAGAGACCGAATTCCATTCTCTCGTATTTTAATAATAATTGTGATGTGAAACACACACACACCACACAGCATTAACACATGCACATGCAAACACACAAAGATAAGACATGCAAAATATGGGAAGGAAGCAAGGAATCGTACCAATGAAGCAACCCCAAGAACATACCATATAGGTGAAAGGCAAATAGAATCCAAGTGAGAAGCCAACCGAAATGAGAAAGTGAACTATTACCTATCATAATACATTCAGTACTCAGGACTAAAGTCTCCCGTCAATACAAACAGTTTGTAACAGTGGTTGAAATTCCAAATAAAAAAAAAAAATAGAAACATCTATAAGAAAACAGCAAATATTAAACAGGCTCGTCCTTCTGTTGCCCATAGGAGATTTCCTTCAACTATAAAGATACTCATAGCTTGCAAGTGAAGAAATCGGGAAGACGTAGGTTATGCTATTAACAAGGAGAAGAGAGCCAAAGTGTTTGTGCCTAATTCAGCGAGAGTGATTTTATGCCTTCGAGAGAAAAAAGCTAAGCGGAAGGTGTTTTGTCTTGATGGAGCATCAAAACATCAGAAACCTGGAAGAATTGCCAACACATCCACCACGAACAAGGGTGTATCTAAACGTTGGAAGCCTATGAACACACAGGAATGGAGATGGCGACTTTTATCCAATACTGTTGGCAACTATGATATCCAGATTAAGCACAGGACAGATTATCTGGATGGGAAGGTGCTAAGGAATAACAGACGTCCACATGGGCATTCGAGACCACCTGAACTTTGGGGATCCATGAGTAAGATTGCGTCTCTGAGGACAATAAGATATGTTCTTCCCAGCGGCAGACCTAACTTCATCTATCACAGGTCATGAGCTCGAGTCCAAATCCAGTCGTAATTCATGGAAGAGAAGTCAAAACCTATCCTGTGCACTTATCATCACGAAGGTATGAAAACAGAAAGATATCACTTTCAAATCAGAAATACAGCCAGACACTAAAAGTGGAAAACACAACACACTCACGAACTACAATGAATGCAAGAAAGAAAATCCAAAGGAAAAGAAAAAAGAGCCATGAACGAAGGAATTCTAAGAAACTTAGAGGAGGATGCCAAAACATTTTATGGGGAAACCATATAGGGTTAAATGCATGCATTTCCAAAATTTAAAAACATCGAAAAAGAAAGCCACCTAAAAGGACGACTGAAGGAACAAGATGAAGAAAAAACGAACTCCAAAGTTAACAGAAAAATTGAAATCAGACATGTGATTATCAAAATGAAGGAAATACAAACAAACCAATAGGAAAAAAATCAGGAGATCTCACACTTGAGTTTTGACAACACGAACAAACCGCAGAAGCCATTACTGGGATAAAACAGAGAGACAAGCATACAGCTGCAAGTATGAAACCACATCACAACTGGTAGCAAGGAAAAAAGAATAACCGAAAAGGCATAGCCACACATTTATGCTAGCAAATCCAAGAACTGAGAGAAAAGGATAAATTCACAGACACATAGAAACTTCCAAGATTAGGTCAGGAAACCTACAAAATCTCAGCTCTCTAGTTTAGAAGGAAGCCTTTGAAGCAGTAATCCAACCCCTGCCAACACACAGAAGGCCAGGTCAAGTCATTTACTTGGGCAAATTTTTATGTATTTACTGAAGGCATTGTCATGTCCTCTCATCAAATCCAGAGATGGAAGAGACGGGTAAGCTCTAATTTACAAGGATAAAGACCCAATTCAAAGAAGGACATTTTAGGAACCCACCCATATCATTTCAATAAGGAAAGATAATAAACAATATAATTCTTTTCTTTTCTCCCTGAGACTTCCTTTGGTTTTGAGAGGGCCACATTGTTTTCCTCTGAATTTATGTTGTTCTTGTTGCTGTTCTGTTGAGAAAGCCTGCCTATAATCCATCATCCATTTTTGACAGAGTATTCACGGATGCTTTAGTTGCATGGACGTCCTAGTGCTCCTCCTAATATATGCCACAACTCCTGACCACCCATTAAGCAGTTCTCTTTTCGGTAGCCCTCAGCTGGATTCTCAGAGTCCTGAGTCAGTCCTGGTGGGTCTCCTTCTCTGACTTCTTGCTCTTCATTATTTTCTTCCTTTACTAGGGCCAAGGTATTCCTCCTGAGGCACATATTGTGGGAAGCCATATGATATTTCCCTTTGTCTGCTTGCCTTTTCCATTTCCCAACAGCAGAGCATGGGACATTCATGTCAAGGCAAGGTCCAGGGGTTCATTCACTTCGACGGCAGAGGAATACTGTGGTGCCGAAATGGACCCAAACTTCCTGATCCACTAGTCCTTTCAAGGGCATTGCAGCTCACTCCAAAGGTCTGCTCGAATGGGCCTTGCAAGCCGTCGGTATAGGCCGTCCCTTTCCTTCTGACTAAAGAGACTTGGTCCACATGTCTATACCCGTTACCACAACAAGTACAGTTAACTAATAATAACAACGGGTTCAGTCGAGGCCTCTTCATGAGAGTTAGCTCTGATGCAGAAGGTCACTCTCCTCGAAGACTTTGCAAAGGTATTTAAGGGAAATCCAGGTAGACAGAGGCCCCATCCCTTAGCCGCGTGTTTCAGAACACTAGGAGACGAGGACACAGACGGCACCATATATCGATGCCCTCATCTTTTACCTCGGAAAGGGACTTTCCGTACCTTAGTCATCACTGACCCATAGGCAAAAGACGCTGACAAAGTACGCTCTCACCCACAGGACGAAAAACCCCATGGAGAGCTGCTCATACCCGCGAGGCCTCACCTTTTCTTGAGATATCTAGAAATTGTAGTGGAAAAGGACACCTTGCCATCTCCGGGGATATGTTGGCCTACAGGAAGGTATACTGAATGTCATTTTCCTTCCTCTATGTCTCCAGAAAGGGGAAGTTTGACATTAAACCACAAGACATCCTGAGTTCTTGATTAGGTTCAGAGGGCTCTTGTTCTGTCCTTCCTGGGGCTTCCTACTTAAAGCCATAGGACACCAAGGTCATGGTAGAGGGACAGCTGCTGCAGTGAAGCCAGCATCTGTGATGTCACAAAGCCTTGAGGTCATAGCAACCACTCCTCATCAACCCAGGCCTGATCACTACACTTGACTGGAGTAGTCATGGGTGGGCCAAGAGGACTCCAAGCTGTCCCAAACTGCTAGAGCCGCCTGGGTCTCTCACCAAGGCAGTTTGCGAAGCGAGTCAGTGTCACCTTCTCCATGGCCCAATTCCTATTATTTGGTCGTGAGCGTCAGCACCAGCCCTCTGGACCTCGGAGAAAGGCAAGGATCCCTCATTCCATCTTAGCCACGACAGGCCAAGAAACTAACAGACCGCAAGCAATACCTCAGGGGAGGAAATCCGAGCCCTGCATAAGGGTGAGACCCTCCCACCAAATCATGGAGCATCTCAACAGGAAAAGGGCCACCCAAGGGAAGCTCAAAGTGAACCCCCACAACTGTGCCAAAGACATGTCTGGAGTCTTCCACAGGAAGCACACGAGTACCTCAATGGTCTCCAGAAACGGTGCCATCAAGGCCTCCCAATCTTCCAAAAAGACCATGCATCCAAGCAGACTCTACACCCTAGAACCTTAGGTCCAGGACGGACTCATGTTCTTGGAGTCCACAGGAGCCAACGGAGAGCATGTTGGAAGAGACCCATAGCCCAATGAAGCCATCTGAAAGACTTCCGTGCCCGTTTCGGGAAGACAACTTGTATGTGCAAAAGGACGCATTGAAGAGGATTCGAATGTGGAAGAACCTTGAGCACTCCCTCATGGTGGATCAGCTACCCTCTGTGGAACTGCATGGAGATGTGGCAGCACAAGCCTGCCTTCATCCTCTAATGACCATCCCCCAAATAGTTACATGCGATAAGCAAACAGTGCCTCTTGAGGAAGATGGGCATGTTCCAATGGAGCCCCGAGAGGATGCACAATGTGTTAACAAGGGGTCAGTACAGCACGACAGACAGCGGATGCTGCAGGTTGGTGAGGAGATCCAGGAAGGCAAAGAACAGGAGAATGAACAAGGAAGCTCCAACCGAAGGTCGGGCATTTTAGGATGGTGGGAGGTTCTCTATACCTGGCTGCCCTCCATAGGAACCTAGGTCCAAATTCAATAAAACATCCTTTGGCCCCAGTCAATTATTGTGCACTGTTTTTGTCTTTGTTATCTTATCGAACGTGCACATCACCTTTGGACAGAGAGGCAGAGTGATCCCAATCAGGGGGTGGAGCTGGAGAGGGAGAAGCTTACTTGCCCCTGAGCAGAGAACCTGAGAACAGAGTCAATGCCAAGGCCCTGGAATCATGAGTTGATCTGAAGGCTGCCTCTGAACTGATGGACACAACCCGGGACCCAACAATTGACTTCTGAATACCTCCTGGTTCTAGACAGAACCGCTGCTCTGTCATTGTTCAGAAATGCAGGGGATAAGGATTTTGGCTTGGCTGCTGTTGCTTGAGCTATCCGGCCTGCTTCGAGAGCTGGTATAGCTTTTCCTCTTGAAGTCAGTGATTGGGCTATGGACAAACTATTCTCTGATGCCTATTTGCCTAAAGAGAATACCTCCATGCCTAGATTTTCCAGGGGAAATGGCACTATGTCTTTAGGTGCTCCGCTTCTGTGGAAGGTGTTGAGAGTCCTCTGTGCCTCTGATTCTCGACCACTTTCTCTGCTCCCAGATGAGGGTCCTTTTCAGCCCCGAGTTCTCCAATCTAGGATCAGCCCTCTTTTCTTTCTCTCACTCTTACTTCACCTACAAGAGGCACCTCTTTCATTAACTTGGAGATTCCCTAAGCTCACTATCATGTTCCATCATTCTGCCTTCTCTCTTAGAATTTGTGTCCTTATTTTCTAGGCTTGTTCTTCTTGGTTCCTAATTGGATCCACCACTTCTGCCATGTTCCCGGACTTTGCATCCAGTCTCCTGCCAATCTTCTCTTCAGGAGTCCTTTAGGTGCTTTTATCTTTATCAGTTTTATCTCTGTGTTTTGAGACTCTCTTATATGTTCTATGTTTTCTGATGTACAATGAGTATCTAGGCCGCTGCTGTCAAACCTGCATCGGGCGTGTTCTATGTGAGGTTTCACTCTGATTGCTTAGCCGTAATCATTCCTTCTTTTTTTACCTGGGCATCAATTGATTCTTCCATTTTTGCATTTGATCTAGGTCTCTGTAACCTCACTGTCTCCCGTCAATACAAACAGATTGTAAGAGTGGTTGAAATTCCAAATCAAAAAAAAAAAAAAAGTTAGAAAACTTCCATAAGAAAACAACAAATATTAAACTAGCTCGTCCTTCTGTTGCCCATAGGAGATTTCCTTCAACTATAAAGATACTCATAGCTTGCAAGTGAAGAAACAGGGAAGACGTAGGTTATGCTATTCCCAAGGAGAAGAGAGCCAAAGTGTTTGTGCATAAGTCAGCAAGAGTCATTTTATGCCTTCGAGAGACAAAAGTTAAGCGGAAGGTGTTTTGTCTTGGTGGAGCATCAAAACAACAGAAACCTGGAAGAATTGCCAACATATCCACCACGAACAAGGGTGTATCAACCTTTGGAAGCCTATGAACCCACAGGAAGGGAGATGGCAACTTTTATCCAATACCGTTGGCAACTATAATATCCACGTGAAGCACAGGACAGATCATCTGGATGGGAAAGTGCTAAGGAATAACAGACGTCCACATGGGCTCTCGTGACCACCTGAAGCTTTCGGATCCATGAGAAAGATTGCATCTCTGAGGACAATAAGATATGTTCTTCCCAGCGGCAGACCTAACTTTGTCTATCACAGGTCATGAGCTCGAGTCCAAATCCAGTCGTAATTCATGGAAGAGAAGTCAAAACCTATCCTGTGCACTTATCATCACGAAGGTATGAAAACAGGAAGATATCACTTTCAATTGGAAATACAGCCAGACACTAAAAGTTGGAAAACACAACAAACTCTCGAACTAGCAATGAATGCAAGAAAGAAAATCCAAAGGAAAAGAAGAAAGAGCCATGAACGAAGGAATTCTAAGACTCTTAGAGGAGGATGCCAAAACATTTTATGGGGAATCCATATAGGGTTAAATGCATGCATTTCCAAAATTTAAAAACACTGAAAAAGAATGTCACCAAAAAGGACGACTGAAGGAACAGAATGAAGAAAAACCGAACTCCAAAGTTAACAGAAAAATTAAAATCATTCATGTCATTATCAAAATTAAGGAAATACAAACAAACCAATAGAAAAAAAATCAGGAGATCTCACACTTGAGTTTTGAGAACACGAACAAACCGCAGAAGCCATTACTGGGATAAAACAGGGAGACAAGCACACAGCTGCAAATTGAAACCACATGACAACTGGTAGCAAGGAAAAAAGAATAACCGAAGAGGCACATCCACACATTTATGCTAGCAAATCCAAGAGCTGAGAGAAAAGGATAAATTCCCAGACACATAGAAACTTCCAAGATTAGGTCAAGAAACCTACAAAATCTCAGCTCTCTAGTTTAGACGGAAGCATTGAAGCAATAATCCAACCCCTGCCAACACACAAAAGGCCAAGTCAAGTCATTTTCCTGGGCGACTCTTTTAGGTATTTAGTGAAGGCTTTGTCATGTCCTTCATCAAATCCAGAGATAGAAGAGGCGGGTAAACTAATTCACAAGGATAAAGACCCAATTCAAAGAAGGACATTTTAGGAAACCAATCCCATGTCATTTCAATAAGGAAAGATAATAAACAAATAATTCATTTATTTTTCTCCCTGAGACTTCCTTTGGTTTTGAGAGGGCCACGTTGTATCCTCTGAATTTATGTTGTTGTTGTTGCTGTTCTGTTGAGAAAGCCTGCCTATCATCAATCATCCGTTTTTGACAGAGTATTCACGGATGCTTTAGTTGCATGTATGTCCTAGTGCTCCTCCTAATATATACCACATCTGCTGACCACCCATTAAGCACTTCTCTTTTCTGTAACCCTCAGCTTGGTTCTCAGAGTCCTGAGTCACTCCTAGTGGGTCTCCTTCTCTGACTTCTTGCCCTTCAGTTTTCCCTTCCTTTACTAAGGGCCAAGGTATTCCTCCCGAGGCACATATTGAGGGAATCCATATGATATTTCCCTTTGTCTGCTTGCCTTTTCCATTACCCCTCAGCCAGGCAAGGGACATTCATGTCAAGGCAAGGTCCAGGGGTTCATTCACTTCGACGGCTGAGGAATACTGTGGTGTCGAAATGGACCCAAACTTCCTGATACACTAGTCCTTGCAAATGCATTGTGGCTCACTCCAAAGTTCTGCTCAAATGGGCCTTGCAAGCCGTCAGTATAGGCCATCCCTTTCCTTCTGACTAAAGAGACTTGGTCAACATGTCTATACCCATTACCACAAAAGTACAGTAAACTAATGATGACGACGGGTGTGGTCCTGGCCTCTTCCTTAAGAGTTAGCTCTGATGCAGAATATCACTCTCCTCGAAGTCTTGCAAAGTTTTTTAAGTGAAAGCCGGGTAGAGAGGGGAAAAATCCCTTAGCCGCGTGTTTCAGAACACTAGGAGACTAGGCCACAGACTGCACCATATATCGATGCCCTCACCTTTTTCCTCGAAAAGGGACTTTCCGTCCCTTACTTATCACTGACCCATAGGCAAAAGACTCTGACAAAGGAGGCTCTCACTTACAGGATGACAAACCCCACGGAGAGCGCTCAACCCGGGAGGCCTCACCATTTCTTGAGATCTCTAGAAATTGTAGTGGAAATAGGACAACTTGCCGTCTCCAGGAATATGTTGGCCTAAAGGAAGGTATACTGAATGTCATTTTCTTTCCTCTTTGTCTCTAGAAAGGGGAGTGGCACCTTATCCCACAAGACAACCTGAGTTCTTGTTCAGGCTCAGAGGGCTCCTGTTCTGTCCTTGTTGGGGTGCTTCTGACATAAGCCATAGGACACCAAGGTCATGGGAGAGGGACAGCTGATTCAGTGAAGCCAGCATCTCTGATGTCACAAAGCTTTGAGGTCATAGCAACCACTACTCATCAACCCACGCCTGATTACGACACGTGGCTGGAGTATTCATGGGTGCGACAAGTGGACCTCAAGCCGACCCTAACCGCTGGAGCCGCGTGTTTCCTCACCAAGGTAGTTTGCGAAGTGAGTGGGTGTCACATTCTCCATGGCCCAATTCGTAGTGCGTAGTCGTGACTGTCAGCACCAAAGCTCTGGACTCCGGAGAAAGGCAAGCGTCCTTCATTCCATCTTAACCATGACAGGCCAAGAAACTATCAGACTGCCAGCAAAACCTCAGGGAAGGAAATCCGAGCCTTGTGCAAGGGTGAGGCCTTTACACCCAAATTCGGAGTTCCTGAACAGGAAAAGGGCCACCCAAGGAAAGCTCAAAGTGAACCCCCGCAACCGTGCCAAAGGCATGTCTAGATTCTTCCACAGCGAGGACACGAGTACCTCGAGCTTCTCTAGAAACGGTGCCAAAAGGCATCCCAATCTTCCAAAACCATGCATCCAAGGCAGACTCTACACCCTAGAACCTTAGGTCCAGGATGGACTCATGTACTTGGAGTCCACAGGAGTAAACGGAGAGAGTGTTGGAAGAGACCCTTAGCCCAAGTGAAGCCATATGAAAGACTTCCATGCCCGTTTCAGGAAGACAACTTGTATGTCCAAAAGGACACATTGAAGAGGATTCGAATGTGAAAGAACCTGGAGCACCCCCTCAGGGTGGAGCAGCTACCCTTTGTGGAACTGCATGGAGATGTGGCAGCACCAGCCTGCCTTCACCTCTCATGACCATCCCCCATTGGCTTCATGCGATAAGCAAACAGTGCCTCTTGTGTAAGATAGGCATGTTCCAATGGAGCCCCGAGAGGATGCACATTGTGTCAACACGGGGTCAGTACAGCACGGCAGACATTGGATGCTGCAGGTTGGTGAGGAGATCCAGGATGACAAAGAACAGGAGAATGAACAAGGAGCTCTGAGGGAAGGTCGGGCATTTAAGGATGGTGGGATGCTCTCTGTACCTGGCTGCCCTCCATAGGAAGCTAGGTCAAAATTCAATAAAACATCCTCAGGCCTCAGTCAATTATTGTGCACTGGTTTTGTTTTGTTATATTGTCCAACGATGCGCATGCTCGTATTGGACAGAAAGGCATAGACATCCCAGTCAGGGGGTGGAGCTGGAGAGGGGGAAGCTGACTTGAGACCAGATTCAATGTCTAGACCCAGGAATCATCAGTTGATATGAAGGCCGACTCTGAACTGATGGACACAACCCGGGACCCAACCATTGACTTCTGAATACCTCCTGGTTCTAGACAAGAACTACGGCTCTGTCAGTGTTCAGAAATGCAGGGGATAAAGATTTTGGCTTGGGTTGGTGTTGCTTGAGATATCCGGCCTGCTTCGAGAGCTGGTATAGCTTTTCTTCTTGAAGTCAGTGACTGGGCTATGAACAAACTATTCTCTGATTCCTATTTGCCTAAAGAGAATACCTCCATGCCTAGATTTTCCAAGGGGTTGGCACTATGTCTTTTGGTGCTCTGCTTCTTTGGAAGGGGATGGCAGTCCTAGGTGCCCCTGATTCTGGACCTCTGTCTCTGCTCCCAGATGAGGGTCGTTTTCAGCCCCAATTTCTCCAATATATGTTCAGGGCTCTTTTCTTTCTCTCACTCTTCTCCTACAAGAGGAACTTCTTTCAATTCCGTGGAGATTCACTAAGCTCAATTTCCTGTTACATCATTCTGCCTTCTCTATGCAGGAAAATGACGTTGTTCTTTCGAGTCTATGTCTCACAAGCCTTCTGATCTGAGAACTCCAGCCCTCAAGACTTGTGTTGTCAAGTACTCGTGCCCTCCAGACCCTCTGCATGTCACAGCCAATGGCAATTGTAAACAGGTTCCTTGTGGGTTCCCAGTGTGTCCTACTCTCCTGAGCCTTTGTACTCTGCATGGGCTCACGGTCCTCTGATCCACGAACTAACCAAATCTCCCCTGACCTGAGCCATGTCTCCATTTTCTCCCATCATCTCTGCGACTTCCGTTCTCTTTCACTGTGGAGTTTACCTTGTAGGCTTCAGGTCAATTTCCACCCAATTGCAGTTGTTGTTGTCATCTTCCTGTTGCCTTCATTGCAGAATACAAGCATAAAGTTATTAGACACTACTACCATTTTACTATCCTCCATGTCACCGAAAATTCGTACTGAGACAAGAGCAAGAATGAATTCTTCCACTTGTCTCATATGGCAGTGTTGCGGAGAGCATTGTGCTTCGTCACATCTATCATTCTCAGAAAGACAACAAACATACGATTTCACTCCCTCAAGAAACATATGAAAAAGCAAGGCTATTGGGACAAACAGTACGACTCTAATGAGGAACTCAAATGCTGGTGTTTGTTTGAAGGCAGTTTTGTGAGAACACGTGTTTCTCGAAGAGGACAAGAGATGACATTCCTTGCAGAAGATTTTCCTAAAACGGATGGAATGTGAGTTTTCAAGGCATGTCAAATTGAATTGCTACTCATAAGAGACCGAATTCCTACCTCTAATATTTTAATAATAACTGTTATGTGAAACATACACAGACCAACACACATTAAAACATGCACATGCACACACAAGAACACACAAAAACATAAGACATGCAAAAGATGGGGTGGGAGCGAGGAATCGTACTAATGAAGCAACCGCAATGAAAATACCATAAAGGGGAAAGGCTAATAGAATCCAAGTGAGAAGCCAACTGAAATGAGAAAGTGAACTATTACCTATCAATAATTTATTCAGTATTCAGGACTAAAGTCTCCCGTCAATACAAACAGTTGGTAGGAGTGGTTGAAATTCCAAAACAAAACAAAAAAAAATGTAGAAATGATCCACAAGAAAACACATATATTAAAAAAGCTCGACCTTCTGTTGGCCATAGGAGATTTTCTTCGACTATAAAGATACTCATAGCTTGCAAGTGAAGAAATTGGGAAGACGTAGGTTAAGCTCTTGCCAAGGAGAAGAGAGCCAAAGTGTTTGTACCTAAGTCAGCGAGAGTGATTTTATGCCTTCGAGAGACAAAAGATTAGCGGAAGTTGTTTTGTCTTGATGGAGCATCAAAATAACAGAAACCTGGAAGAATTGCCAAAATATACACCACGAACAAGGGTGTATCTAAACGTTGGAAGCCTATGAACAGACAGGAAGAGAGATGGTGACTTTAATCCAATACTGTTGGGAAATATGATATCCACGTTAAGCACAGGACGGAACATCTGGTTTGGAAGGAGATAAGGAATAAAAGACGTCCACATGGGCATTCGAGACCACCTGAAATTTGGGGATCCATGAGTAAGATTGCGTCTCTGAGGACAATAAGATATGTTCTTCCCACGACGGACCTAACCTTGTCTATCCCAGGTCATGAGGTCGAATCCAAATCCAGTGGTAATTCATGGAAGAGAAGTCAAAACCTATCCTGTGCACTTATGATCACGAAGGTATGAAAACGGGAAGATATCACTTTCAAATTGGAAAGGCACATATTGGGAAGCCATATGATATTTCCCTTTCTCTGCTTGCCTTTTCCATTTCCCATCAGCCAGGCATGAGGCCTTCATGTCATTGCAAGGTCCAGGGGTTCATTTACTTAGACGGTTTAGTTATACTGTGGTGCCGAAATGGACCCAAACTTCCTGATCCACTAGTTCTTGCAAGGGCATTGCAGCTCACTCCAAAGGTCTGCTCGAATGGGCCTTGCAAGCCGTCGGTATAGGCCGTCCCTTTCCTTCTGACTAAAGAGACTTGGTCAACATGTCTATACCCGTTACCACAAGAAGTACAGTTAACTAATGATGACGACAGGTGTGCTCCAGGCCTCTCCCTTAAGAGTTAGCTCTGATGCAGAAGGTCACTCTCCTCGAAGACTTTGCAAATGTGTTTCAGGGAAAGCCAGGTAGACAGAGGCCTAATCCCTTAGCTGCGTGTTTCAGACACTAGGAGACGAGGCCACAGACAGCACCATATACCGATGCCCTCACCTTTCTCTTGAAAAGGGACTTTCCGTCCCTTAGTCAACACTGACCCATAGGCAAAGAGGCTGACAAAGAACGCTTTCGCACACAGGATGACAAACCCCATGGTGAGCTGCTCATTTCCACGAGGCCTCACTGATTCTTGAGATCTCTAGAAATTGTAGTGGAAATAAGTGACCTTGCTGGTCCGGGATACATTGGCCTAAAGGCAGGTATACTGAATGTCATTTTCTTTCTTCTTTGTGTCTAGAAAGGGGAAGTGGGACATACACCCACAAGAAAAGCTGAGTTCTTGACCAGGCTCAGAGGGCTCTTGTTCTGTCTTTCCCAGGGCTTCCTAACTAAAGCCATAAGACACTAATATCATTGTAAAGGGACAGCTGCATCAGTGAAGCCAGCATCTGTGATGTCACAAAGCTTTGAGGTCATAGCAACCACGACTCATCAACCCAGGCCTGATCACTACACATGGCTGGAGTAATCATGGGTAGGCCAAGAAGACCCCAAGCTGTCCCAAATCGCTGGAGCTCCCTGGGTCTCTCACCAAGACATTTTGCGAAGCGAGTCGGTGTCACCTACTCCAAGGCCCAATTCGTAGTGTTTGGTCGTGACTGTCAGCACCAGCTTTCTGGAATTCGAAGAAAGGCACGAATCCCTCATTCCATCTTAGCCATGACAGGCCAAGGAACAATCAGACCGAAAGCATAGGCTCAGGGGAGGAAATCCGAGCCCTGCGCAAGGGTGAGGCCCTTTCACCCAATCATGGAGCTCTGAAGAGGAAAACGGACACCCAAGGAAAGCTCAAAGTGAACCCCCGCAACTGTGCCAAAGACATGTCTGGAGTCTTCCACAGCGAGAACACAAGTACCTCAAGTGTCTCCAGAAATGGTACCAACAAGGACTCGCAATCTTCCAAAATGACCATGCATCCAAGGCAGACTCTACACCCTAGATCCTTAGGTCGAGGACGGACTCATGTTCTTGGAGTCCACAGGAGCCAACGGAGAGCATGTTGGAAGAGACTCATAGCCCAAGTGAAGCCATCTGAAAGACTTTCGTGCCCGTTTCAGGAAGACAACCTGTATGTCTAAAAGGACAATTGAAGAGGATTCGAATGTGAAGAACCTGGAGCACTCCCTCAGGGTGGGGCAGCTACCCTCTGTGGAACTGCATGGAGATGTGTCAGCACAAGCCTGCCTTCATCCTCTCATGACAATTCCCACATGGTTTCATGCGATAGGCAAACAGTGCCTCTGGCGGAAGATGGGCACGTTCCAATGGAGCCTCAGAGGATACAGTGTGTCAACAAAGGTTCAGTACAGCGCGACAGCGGATGCTGCATGTTATTTAGGAGATCCAGGAACATAGAACAGGAGAATGAACAAGGGAGCTCCGAGCAAAGGTCGGGCATTTTAGGATGGTGGGAGGATCTCTGTACCTGGTTGCCCTCCATAGGAACCTAGGTCCAAATTCAATAAAACATCCTCTGTCCCCAGTCAATTATTGTGCACTGGTTTTGTCATTGTTATCTTGTCCAACGATGCGCATGCACATATTGGACAGAGAGGCAGAGAGATCCCAATCAGGGGGTGGAGCTGGAGAAGGAGAATCTTACTTGCCCCTGATCAGAGAACCTACAGGAGTCAATGCCAAGACTCTGGAATCATCAACTCAACAGAACGCAGGGCTGCAGAATGCTGTGTTCAGAGAGAACATGTGGTCAATGCTTTCTTCTCGTCCCCTATGGGAGAGTCTTTTCTCCTAGACAAAGCATCTTGGACTGAGGAAAGCAGTCCTCCAAGTGTTCCACGGTTGGGATTTCGTGTTGGCAGGGTAGGCATCCAATGTCATCAACTACCTTTCTTGGCCAGCAGCTCTGTCTTGATGCTGCTAGTGCAAGAGCCCAACATTTTTATGTCCCCATTGAGACATCTCCACAAACACTGCCTTTCACGGATGCACTCCCAGGACTCACCATCTTCCCACTGTGTCTCCTGATATTGTCTCTGATCATTGTCTCCAGACTCCTGCACCTGCTTGCTTGTTGGTGTCCTATGAGGGAAAAGGACAGTGTTCTTTTGAGTCGATGTCTGCCAAGCCTGCTGAGCTGAAAACTCCAGCCCTCAAGACTTGTGTTGTCAGGAACTAGTGCCCTTCAGACCCTCTGCGTGTCACAGCCAAGGGCACTGGGAGACAGGTTCCTTGTGGGTTCTCAATGTGCCCTGCTCTCCTGTGCCTTTACCCTCTGCATGGGCTCACGGCTCTCTGATCCACAAACCAACCAAATCACCCCTGAGCTTTGTCTCCTACCTTCTCCCATCATCTCTGCAACTTCCGTTCTCTTTCGCTGTGGAGTTTACCTTGTAGGATTCAGGTAAAATTCAACCCCATTGCAGTTGTTGTGGTCATCTTCCTGTTGCCTTCATGGCTGAAGACAAGCACGAGGTTATTAGACCTTACTACAAACTCACTGTCCTTCATGTCACTGCAAATTCGTACTGAGACATAAGCAAGAATGAATTCTTCCACTTGACTCATATGGCAGTGTTGCAGAGAGCATTGGGCTTCGTCACATCTATCATTCTCAGAAAGACAACAAAGAGACGATTTCACTCCCTCATGACAGTCAAGAATCATACGAAAAGCAAGGGTATTGGGACAAACAGTACGACTCTAATGAGGAACTCAAATGGTGGTGTTTGTTTGAAGGCAGTTTTGTGAGAACACCTGTTTCTCGAAGAGGACAAGAGATGACATTCCTCACAGAAGATTTTCCTGAAACTGATGGAAAGTGAGTTTTCAAGGTATGTCAATTTTAATTGCTACCCATAAGAGACTGAATTCCTATCCTTCGAAATTTAATCATAAGTGTTATGTGAAAAACACACAGACCACACACACATTAACACATTCACATGCACACAAACATGAATACACAGAAGGATAAGACATGCCATAGATGGGGAGGAAGAGAGGAATCGTACCAATGAAGCAACCCCAAGAAAATACAATTAGGGGAAAGGCAAAAAGAATCCAATGATAAGCCAACCGAAATGAGAAAGTGAACTATTACCTATCAATAATTCCTAAAGTCTCCCTTCAATACAACAGATTGTAGCAGTGTTTGAAATACCAAAAAAAAAAAATGGTAGAAAAGATCCATAAGAAAACAACAAATATTAAACAAGCGCGACCTTCTGTTGCCCATAGAAGATTTCCTTCGACTATAAAGATATGCAAAGCTTTCAGGAAAAAAAATTGGGAAGACCCAGGACATGGTCTTGCCAAGAAGAACATGGCCAAAGTGTTTGTGCCTAAATCAGCGAGAATGATTTTATGCTTTCGAGAGACAAAAGATTAGCGGAAGGTGTTTTGTCTTGATGGAGCATCAAAACAACAAAACCAGGAAGAATTGCCAACATATACACCAAGAACATGGTGTATCTAAACGTTGGTAGCCTATGAACACACAAGTAGGGAGATGGCAAATTTTATCCAATACTGTTGTCAACTATGATATCCACGTTAAGCATAGGACAGATCATCTGAATGGGAAGGAGCCTAGGAAGAAAAGACGTCCACAAGGGCTCTTGAGACCACTGGAACTTTGGGGATCCATGAGTAAGATTGCATCTCTGAGGAAAATAAGATATGTTCTTCCCAGCGGCAGACCTATCTTTGTCTATCGCAGGTCATGAGCTCAAGTCCAAATCCAGTCGTAATTCATGGAAGAGAAATCAAAACCTATCCTGGGCACTTATGATCATGATGGTATGAAAACGGGAAGATATCACTTTCAAATTAGAAATATAGCCATACCCAAAACGTTGGAAAACACAACACACTCATGAACTAGCAATGAATGCAAGACAGAAAATCGAAAGGAAAAGCAGAAAGACCCTGCACAAAGGAATGTCAAGAAAGTTAGAGGAGGATGCCAAAACATTTTATGGGGAAACCATATAGGGTTAAATGCGTGCATTTTCAAAATTTAAAAACACCAATAAAGAAAGCCACCTAACTGGACATTTGAAGCAACCGAATGAAGAAAAACCGAACACCACAGTTAACAGAAAAATAGAAATCATACATGTGATTATCAAATTAAGGAAATACAAACAAACCAATAAGAAAAAAATCAGGAGATCTCACACTTTAGTATTGAAAACACGAAAAAACCACAGAAGACATTACTGTAAAAAAAACAGGGAGAGAAGCACACAACTGACAGTATGGAACCACATGACAACATGTCAAAGGAAAAAAGAATAACCTAAGAGGCACATCCAGACATTTATGCTAGCAAATCCAAGAACTGAGAGAAAAGGATAAATTCCCAGACACATAGAAACTCCCACGATTAGGTCAGGAAACCTACAAAATCTCAGCTCTCTAGTATTAACTGAAGCGTTTGAAGCAGTAATCCAACACCTGCAAACACACACAGAAGGCCAGGTCCAAGGCATTCTCCTGGGCCACTCTTCTAGGTATTTAGGGAAGGCATTGTCATGTCCTCTCAAGGATTCCAGAGATGGAAGAGGCGGGTAGACTCTAATTCACAAGGATAAAGACCCAATTCAGAGAAGGACATTTTAGGAAACCAATCCCATGTCATTTCAATAAGGAAAGATAATTAAAAATATCATTCTTTCCTTTTCTCCCATTGAATACCTTGGGTTTTGAGAGGGCCAGATTGTTTTCCTCTGAATTTATGTTGTTGTTGTTGCTGTTCTGTTGAGAATGCCTGCCTATCATCCATCATCCGTTTTTGACAGAGTATTCATGGATGCTTTAGTTGCATGTACGTCCTAGTGCTCCCCCTAATATATGCCACAACTCCTGTACACCATTAGGCAGTTCTCATTTCTGTAACCCTCAGCTTGGTTCTCAAATTCCTGAGTCACTCCTGGTGGGTCTCCATTGCTGACTTCTTTCCCTTCTGTTTTCCCTTCCTTTACTAAGGGCCAAGGTATTCCTCCAGAGGCAAATATTGTGGGAAGCCATATGATATTTCCCTTTGTCTGCTTGCCTTTTCCATTTCCCATCAGCGAGGCATGGGACATTCATGTCAAGGCATGTTCCAGGGGTTCATTCACTTCAACTGCTTAGGAATACTGTGGTGCCGAAATGGACCCAACTTTCCTGATCCACTAGACCTTGCCAGGGTATGCGGCTCACTCCAAAGTTCTGCTCGAATGGGCCTTGCAAGTCGTCGGTATAGGCCGTCCCATTCCTTTTGACTAAAGAGACTTGGTCAACATGTCTATACCCGTTACCACAACAAGTACAGTTAAATAATGATGACAACGGGTGTGGTCCAGACCTCTTCCTTAAGTGTTAGCTCTGATGCAGAATATCACACTCCTCGAAGACTTTGCAAAGGTTTTTAAGTGAAAGCCAGGTAGACAGAGGCCTAATCTCTTAGCCGCGTGTTTCAGAACACTAGGAGACGAGGCCACAGACGGCACCATATATCGATGCCCTCATTTTTTTCCTCGAAAAGGGACTTTCCGTCCCTTAGTCATCACCTAACAAAGGAAAAAGACGCTGAGAAAGGACGCTATCACCCACTGGATGACAAAACCCACAGAGAGCTGCTCATACCCACGAGGCCTCACTGTTTCTTTAGATCTCTAGAAATTGTACTGGAAATAGGACACCTTGCCATCTCCGGGAATATGTTGGCCTAAAGAAAGGTATACTGAATGTCATTTTCTTTCCTCTTTCTCTCTAGAAAGGGGAAGTGGGACATAACCCCTTAGGACAACCTGATTTCTTGATCAGGTTCAGAGGGCTTTTGTTCTGATTTTCTTGGAGCTTCCTACCTAAAGCCATAAGACACCAAGGTCATGGGAGAGGGACAGCTGCTTCAGTGAAGCCAGCATCTTTGATGTCACAAAGCTTTGAGGTCATAGCAACCACTCCTTATCAACCCATGTCTAATCACTACACTGGCTGGAGTAATCATGGGTGTTACAAGAAAACCCCATGCCGTCCCAAACTTTGGGAGCCGCCTGGGTATCTCACCAGGCATTTTGAGAACCGAGTCGGTGTCACCTTCTCCATGGCCCAATTCGTAGTTTCGGTCGTGAATGTCAGCACCAGGCCTATGGACTCCGGAGAAAGGCAAGCATCCCTCATTCCATCTTAGCCACGACAGGCCAAGAAACAATCAGACCGGAAGCATAGCCACAGGGGAGGAAATCCTAGCCATGCGCAAGAATGAGGCCCTCCCACCCAATCTCGGAGCTCCTGAACAGGAAAAGGGACTCACAAGGAAAACTCAAAGTGAACCCCCGCAACCGTGCCAAAGACATGTCTGGAGTCTTCCACAGCGAGGACACGAGTACCTCGAGCGTCTCCAGAAACGAGGCCAACAAGGCCTCCCAATCTTCAAAATGACCATGCATCCAAGGCAGACTCTTAGGTCCAGGCTGGACTCATGTACTTGGAGTCCACAGGAGCCAACGGAGAGTATGTTGGAATGCACCCATAGCCCAAGTGAAGCCATGTGTACCTCTTTTGTGCCCATTTCTGGAAGACAACTCTTATGTCTATAGGACAATTGAAGAGGATTCGAATGTGGGAGAACCTGGATCAGTCCCTCAGGGTGGAGCAGCTACCCTCTGTGGAACTGCATGGAGATGTGGCAGCACAAGCCTATCTTCACCCTCTCATGACCATCCTCCAAATGGTTTCATGCGATAAGCAAACAGTGCCTCTTGTGTAAGATAGGCATGTTCCAATGGAGCCCCTAGAGGATGCACAATGTGTCAACAAGGGTTCAGTACAGCACGACAGACAGTGGATGCTGCAGGTTGGTGAGGAGATCCAGGAAGACAAAGAACAAGAGAATGAACGAGGGAGCTCCGAGCGAAGGTCGGGCATTTTAGGAGGTGGGATGTTCTCTGTACCTGGCTGCCCTCAATAGGAACTTTGGTCCAAATTCAATAAAATATCTTCAGGCCCCAGTCAATTATTGTGCACTGCTTTCGTCTTTGGTATCTTGTCCAACGATGCACAGGCACATTGGACAGAGAGGCAGAAAGATCCCAATCATGGGGTGGGGCTAGAGAGGGAGATGCTTACTTGCCCCTGAGCAGTGAACCTGAGACAAGAGTCAATGCCAAGACCCTGGAATCATCATCTCAACAGAATGCAGGCCTGCAGAATGCTGTGTTCAGAAAGAACATGTGGTCAATGCTTTCTTCTCGTCCCCTGTGGGAGAGTCTGTACTCCTTGGACTAAGCATCTTGGACTAAGGAATGCAGTCCTCCAAGTCTTCCACGGTTGGGATTTCGTGTTACAGGGTAGGCAGACAATGTCCTCACCTACCTGTCTTGGCCAGTAGCTCTGTCTTGTTGGTGCTGGTGCAAGAGCACAAAATTTATGATGTCCACATGAGACACCTCCAGGAACATTGCCTTTCAAGAATGCACTCCCAGGACTAACCATCTTCCCACTGCATATCCTGGTATTATCTCTGATCATTGCCTCCAGGCTGTCTGCACCTGGTTTCTGGTTGGTGTCCTATGCAGGAAAAAGACGTGTTCTTTAGATTCGATGTCTGCCAAGCCTGCTAATCTGAAAACTCCAGCACTCAAGACTTGTGTTGTCAAGAACTTGTACCCTTCAGTCCCTCTAAGTTTCATAGGCAACGGCACTGGGAAACATGTTCCTTGTGGGTTCACAGTGTGCCCTGCATCCTGTGCCTTTGTCCTTTGTATGGCCTCACGGCCCTCTAATCCACGAAACAACCAAATATCCCCTGAGCCAATGTCTCCAACCTTCTTCCATCATCTCTGCGACTTCCTTTCTCTTTCACTGTGGAGTTTACCTTGTAGGCTTCAGGTCAATTTCCACCCCATTGCAGTTGTTGTGGTCGTCTTCCTGTTGCCTTCATGGCTGAACAAGCATGAAGTTATTAGACACTACTACCATCACACTTTCATCCATGTCACCGAAAATTCGTACTGAGACAAGAGCAAGAATGAATTCTTCCACTTGTTTCATATGGCAGTGTTGCGGAGAGCATTGGGCTTCATCACATCTATCATTCTCAGAAAGACAACAAAGAGACGATTTCACTCCCTCATGACAGTCAAGAAACATATGAAGAAGCAAGTGTATTGGGACAAACAGTACGACTCTTATGCAGAACTAAAATGGTGGTGTTTGTTTGAAGGCAGTTTTGTGAGAACACGTGTTTCTCGAAGAGGACAAGAGATGACATTCCTTGCAGGAGATTTTCCTGAAACTGATGGAATGTGAGTTTTCAAGGCATGTCAAATTGAATTGCTACCCATAAGAGACCAAATTCCTATCACTCGCATTTTAATAATAAGTGTGATGTGAAACACAGACAGACCACACACACATTAACACATGCATATGCACACACACGAACACACAAAAGGATAAGACATGCAAAAGGTGGGTAGGAAGGGAGGAATCGTACTAATGAAGCAAATCCAAAGAAAATACCATACAGGGGAAAGGCAAATAGAATCCAAGTGAGAAGCCAACTGAAATGAGAAAGTGAGGTACTACCTATCAATAATTCATTCAGTTTTCAGGACTAAAGTCTTCTGTCAATACAAACACTTTGTAAGAGTGGTTGAAATTCAAAAACAAACCAAAAAAGCTAGAAAAGATCCAAAGAAAAAAACAAATATTAAACAAGCTCGACCTTCTGTTGACCATAGGAGATTTCCTTCGACTATAAAGATACTCATAGCTTTCAAGTGAAGAAATTGGGAAGACGTATGTTATGCTCTTGCCAAGGAGAAGAGAGCCAAAGTGTTTGTGCCTAAGTAGACGAGAGTGATTTTATGCCTTTGAGAGACAAAAGATTAGCGGAAGTAGTTTTGTCTTGATGGAGCATCAAAACAACAGAAACCTAGAAGAATTGCCAACATATACACCACGAACAAGGGTGTATCTAAACATTGGAAGCCTATGAACGGAGAATAAGGGAGATGGCGACTTTAATCCAATACTGTTGGGAACTATGATATCCGCGTGAAGCACAGGAAAGATCCTCCAAATAGCAAGGTGCTAAGGAATAACAGACGTCCACATGGGCTCTCGAGACCACCTGAACTTTGGGCATCCATGAGTAAGATTGCGTCTCTGAGGACAATAAGATATGTTCTTCCCAGGGGCAGACATAACTTTGTCTATCGCAGGTCATGGGCTCGAGTCCAAATCCATTCGTAATTCATGGAAGAGAAGTCAAAACCTATCCTGTGCACTTATGATCACGAAGGTATGAAAACAGGAAGATATCACTTTCAAATTGGAAATAAAGCCAGACACTAAAAGTTGGAAAACACAACACTCTCACGAACTAGCAATGAATGCACGAAAGGTAATCGAAAGGAAAAGCAGAAAGAGCCATGAACAAAGGAATGTCAAGAAACTTAAGGGATGATGCCAAAACATTTTATGGGGAAACCATATAGGGTTAAATGCATGCATTTCCAAAATTTAAAAACACCGAGAAAGAAACCCACCTAACTGGACAACCAAAGAAACAAGATGAAGAAAATCGAACTCCAAAGTTAACAGAAAAATTCAAATCATACATGTGATTATCAAAATTAAGGAAATACAAACAAACCAATAGGAAATAAATCAGGAAATCTCACACTTCAGCTTTGAAAGCGTGAAAAAACCGCAGAAGACATTACTGGGATAAAACAGGGAGACAAGCAGACAGCTGCAAGTATGAAACCACATGACAACTGCTAGCAAGGAAAAAAGAATAACCTAAGAGGCACATCCACACATTTATGCTAGCAATCCCAGAACTGAGAGAAAAGGATAAATTCCCAGAAACATAGAAACTCCCAAGATTATGTCAGGAAACCTACAAATACTCAGCTCTCTAGTATTGACTGAAGCGTTTGAAGCAGTAATCTAACACCTGCAAACACACACAGAAGGACATGTCCAAGTCATTTTCCTGGGCCACTCTTCTAGGTGTTTAGTGAAGGCATTGTCATTTCCTCTCATAGATTCCAGAGATGGAAAAGGCGCGTAGACTCTAAATCACAAGGATAAGGACCCAATTCAGATAAGGACATTTTAGTAAAGCAATCCCATGTCAATTCAATAAGGAAAGATAATAAAAAATATAATTCCTTCCTTTTCTCCCTGTGACTTACTTTGGTTTTGAGAGGGCCAGAATGTTTTCCTCTGAATTTTTGTTGTTGTTGCTGTTCTGTTGAGAAAGCCTGCCTATCATCCATCATCTATTTCTGACAGAGTATTCATGGATGCTAGTTACATATATGTCCTAGTTTTTCTCCTAATATATCCCACAACTCCTGAACACCCCTTAAGCAGTTCTCTTTTCTGTAACCCACAACTTGGTTCTCAGGGTCCTGAGTCACTCCTGGCAGGTCTCCTTCTCTGTATTCTTGCCCTTCAGTTTTCCCTTCCTTTACTAAGGGCCAAGGTATTCCTCCCGAGGCACATATTGTGGGAAGCCATATTATATTTCCCTTTGTCTGCTTGTCTTTTCCATTTCCCATCAGCCAGGCATGGGACATTCATGTCAACGCAAGGTCGAGGGGTTCATTCACTTCGATGGCTGAGGAATACTGTGGTACCGAAATGGACTCAAACTTCCTGATCCACTATCCTTGCAAGGGCATTGTGGCTCACTCCAAAGGTCTGCTCGAATGGGCCTTGCAAGCCATCGCTATAGGCCATCCCTTTCCTTCTGACTAAAGAGACTTGGTCAACATGTCTATACGCGTTACAACAACAAGTACAGTTAACTAATGATGACAATGGGTGCGGTCCAGGCCTCTTCCTTAAATGTTAGCTCTGATCAGAATGTCACCCTCCTCGCAGACTCTGCCAAGCGCTTTAAGCGAAAGCCAGGTAGACAGAGGTCTAATCCCTTAGCCGCGTGTTTCAGAGCACTAGGAGACGAGGCCACAGACGGCACCATATATCTATGCCCTCACCTTTTCCCTCGAAAAGGGACTTTCCTTCCCTTAGTCATCACTGACCCATAGGCAAAAGACGCTGTAAAAGGATGCTCTCACCCACAGGATGACAAACCCCACGGAGAGCTGCTCATACCCGTGAGTCCTCACCATTTCTTGAGATCTCTAGAAATTGTAGTGGAACTAGGACAGTTTAACGTCTCTGCAGAAATGGTGGCCTAAATGAAGGTATACAGAATGTCATTTTCTTTCCTCTTTGTCTCTAAAGGGAAAGTGGGACATTATCCCACAAGACAACCTGAGTTCTTGTTCAGGCTCAGAAAGCTGTTGTTCTGTCCTTCCCGGGGCTTCCTACCTAAAGCCATAGGACACCAAGTTTATGGTAGAGGGACAGTTGCTTCAGTGAATCCAGCATCTGTGATGTTACAAAGCTTTGAGGTCGTAGCAACCACTCCTCATCAACCCTTGCCTGTTCAGTACACTTGTCTATAGTAGTCATGGGTGGGCAAGAAGAACAGAAGCCATCCTAAACCACTGCAGCTGCCTTGGTCTCTCATCAAGGCAGTTGGCGAATCGAGTCGGTGTCACCTTCTCCATGACCCATTTCTTTGAGTTTGCTCGTGATTGTCAGCACCAGCCCTCTGGACTTCGGAGAAAGGCAAGCATCCCTCAATCCATCAGGGCCACTCAACGAAAGCTCAAAGTGAACCCCCACAACCATGCCAAAGACATGTCTGGAGTCTCCCACAGTGAGGAATGAGACCTCGAGCGTCTCCAGATACAGTGCCAACAAGGCGTCCAATCTTCCAAAATGACCATGCATCCAAGGCAGACTCTAACCCTAGAACCTTAGGTCCAGGATTGACTCATGTACTTGGAGTCCACAGGAGACAATGGAGAGCATGTTGGAAGAGACCCGTAGCCCAAGTGAAGCCATCTGAAAGACTTCCGTGCCCGTTACAGGAGGACAAAATGTATGTAGAAAAGGACGCATTGAAGAGGATTCGAATGTGGATGAACCTTGAGCACTCCCTCAGGGTGGAGAAGCTACGCTCTGTGGTACTGCATGGAGATGTGGCAGCACAAGCCTGCCTTCACCCTCTTATAACCATCCCCCAAATGGTTTCATGCGATAAGCACACAGTACCTCTTGCGGAAGATGGGCATGTTCCTTGGAGCCCCGATAGGATGCATAATGTGTCAACAAGGGGTTAGTACAGCATGACAGACAGTGGATGCTGCGAGTTGGTGAGGAGATCCAGGAAGACAAAGAACAGGAGTATGAACAAGGGAGCTCTGAGCGAAGGTCGGGCATTTTAGGATGGTGGGAGGTTCTCTGTACCTGGCTGCCCTCCATAGGAACCTAGATCCAAATTCAATAAAACATCCTCATGACCCAGTCAATTATTGTTCACTGGTTTTGTCTTTGTTATCCTGTACAACTATGCACATGCTCGTATTGGACAGAGAGGCAGAGAGATCCCTATCAGGGGGTGGAACTGGAGAGGGAGAAGCTTACTTGCTCCTGAGCAGAGAACCTGAGACCAGATTCAATACCAAGACCCTGGAATCATGAGTTGATCTGAAGTCCGCCTCTGGTCTGATGAACACAACCCGGGACTCAACCATTGACGTCTGAGTACCTCCTGTTTCTAGAAAAAAGAACTGCTCTGTCATTGTTCAAAAATGCAGGGGATAAGGATTTTGGCTTGGGCTGGGTTGCTTGAGCTATCCTGGCTTGCTTCGAGAGCTGGTATAGATTTTCCTCTTGAAGTCAGTAACTGGGCTATGGACAAACTATTCACCCATGACTATTGCCAAAAGATTTTCCTCCATGCCTAGATTTTCCAGGGAGAATGACACTATGTCTTTTTGTGCTCTGTTGCTGTGAAAGGAGATGAGAGTCCTCTGTACCTCTGATTCTGGACCTCTGTTTCTGCTCCCAGATGAGGGTCATTTTTGACCCTGATTTCTCAAATCCATGTTCAGACCTCTTTCTTATTCTCACTTTTACTTCTCCTACAAGAGCACCTCTTTCAATTCCTTGAGATGATGATTCCCTAAGCTCAGTATCATGTTCCATCATTCTGCCTTTTCTCTTAGAATTTGCTTCCTTACTTTCTAGGCTTATTCTTCCCAGTCACTATTTGGATCTTCCAATTATGCCATGTTCCAGGACTTTGCATCCAGCCTCCAACCAATCTTCTCTTCAGGAGCTCTTTATGTTCTTTTATCTTTATCAGTTTTATCTCTGTGATTCGAGACTCTCTGATATCTTCTATGTTTTCGGATGGACAGAGAGTAATCAGGCCGCTGCTTTCAATACACCACCGGGCGTGTTCTATGTAGAGGTTTCATTCTGATTGCCTAGCCATGATCATTTCTTGTTCTTTTTTTCTTGGCATCAATTGATTCTTCCATCTTTGGTTTGGATCTAGGTCTCTGTCTCCGATCTGTATTCGAAAAACGCATTCTGTTTTCTAAACTGAGGATAATTTCTTTAGGAAGAAGAGATCCTGGAGTGACCACGGACTAGACTTTAAGGTTTGTCGAGTGTGTGCATTGTGTGTATGTGCGTTTGTGTGTTTGTGTGTGCATGTGTGTGGCATGCATGCCATCCACTGTGTTTGTGGCTGACTCTCTCCTTGATGCCAGTCATCTGTAGTGTCTCTCCTGGGCTGCCATTTGATGTGTTTGGTGTCCAGGCTGAATATGCTGTGGTTTACCTTGGTGGGCTATGGTGTGCTTGTGAAAGGAGACATTCCACCAACTCAGCTGAATGTAGGCCTGCAGAATGCTGTGTTCAGAAGAGAGCACGTGGTCAGGCTTTCTTTTTGTCCCCTATGGGAGAATCTGTTCTCCTTGGACTAAGCAACTTGGACTGAGGAAGGCAGTCCTCCAAGTGATCCACAGATTGGATTTCGTGTTGGCAAGCTAGGCAGCAAATGTCCTAACCATCCTGCTAGGCCAGTAGCTTGGTCTTGATTTTGCTGGTGCGATAGCCCAAAATTTATTATGTCTCCATTGAGACATCACCACGAACACTGCATTTCACGGATGCACTAACAGGACCCACCATCTTCACACTGCATCTCCTGGTATTGTCTCTGATCATGGTCTCCAGGCTGTCTGCACCTGGATGCTTGTTGGTGTCCTATGCAGGAAAAAGGTGGTGTTCTTCTGAGTTGATATCTGCCAAGCCTGTTGATCTGAAAACTCCCACCGTCAAGCCTTGTGTTGTCCAGAACTCGTACCCTTCAGACCATGTGCACTTCACAGCCAATGGCACTAGGAAACAGGTTCCTCCTGGGTTCCCAGTATGCCCTGCTTTCCTGTGCCTTTGTCCTCTGCATGGGATCACTGCCCTCTGCTTCACAAACCACCCAAATCTGCCATGAGCAATGTCTCCCACCTTCTCTCATAGACTATGTGACTACCTTTCTCTTTCTCTGTGTACTTTACTTTGTAGGCTTCAGGTCAATTTCAACTCCATTGCAGTTGTTGTGGTCATCTTCCTGTTGCCTTCATGGTTGAAGACAAGCTCGAGGTTATTAGACACTACTACCATCTCACTGTCTTTCAAGTTACCGCAAATTCTTACTGACACATAGCAAGAATGAATTACCCCACTTCCCTCATGTGGCAGTGTTGTGGAAAGCATTTGGCTTCCTCACATCTATCATTCTCATAAAGACAACAGACCATTTCACTCCCTTGTGACAGTCACGAAATATATGAAAAAGCAAGGGGTATAGGGACAAATAATAAGAATCTAATGAGTTACCCAAAATGTGGTGTTTATTTGAAGGCAGTTTTGTGAGAATACATGTTTATTGGAGAGGACAAAAGATGATATTCCTTGCAGGGGTTGTTCCTGAAACAGATGGAATGTGAGTTTTCAGGGCATGTCATATTGAATTGTTAACCATAAGAGACCGTATTCCTATCTTGAAATTTAATAGTAGTGTATGTGAAACACACACAGACCACACACACATTAACACATGCACATGCACACACACACACACGAACACACACATACAGATAAGATACGCAAAAGATGGGGAGGAAGTGAGATCGCACTAATGAAGTAACCACAAAGAAAATACCATAAAGGAGAAAGGCAAAGAGAATTCTAGTCAGAAGCCAATCAAAATGACAAAGTGAACTACTTACCTATCAAAAATTCATTCAGCATTCAGGATTAAAGTCTCCCAACAATACAAACAGTTTGTAGAAGTGGTTGAAATTAAAAAAAAAAAAAAAAAAAAAAAAAGACAGAAAAGATCCATAAGAAAACTACAAATATTAAACAACTCGACCTCTGTTGCCCATAGAAGATATCCTTCGGCTATAAAGATAAATATAGCCTGAAAGTGAAGAAATTAGGAAGACGTAGGTTATGCTATTGCCAAGGAGAAGAGAGCCAAAATGATTGTGCCTAAGGCAGCTAGAGGTATTTTATACGTTCGAGAGACAAAAGATTAGCAGAAGCTGTTCTGTCTTGATGGAGCATCCAAACATCAGAAACCTGGAAAAATTGCCAACATATACACCACGAACATGGGTGTATTTAACGTTGGAAGCCTATGAACAGACAGGAAGAGAGATGCGGTCTTTAATCCAATTTTGTTCGTGACTATGATATGCACGTTAAGCACAGGACAGATCATCTGGATGGAAAGGTGGTAAGGAATAACAGACGTCCCCATGGGCTCTCTAGAATACCTGAACTTTGGGTATCCATGAGTAAGATTGCGTCTCAGAGAACAATAAGATATGTTCTTCCCAGGGGCAGACCTAACTTTGTCTATCCCAGGTCATGAGCTCAAGTCCAAATCCAGTCATAATTCAGGAAAGAGAAGTAAAAAGCTATCCTGTGCACTTATGATCACGAAGGTATGAAAACAGAAAGATATCACTTTCAAATTGGAAATACAGCCAGATACTAAAAGTTGGAATACACAACACACTCACGAACGAGCAATGAATGCAAGAAAGTAAATCCAAAGGAAAAGCAGATAGAGCCATGAAATGGAACGTCAAGAAACTCATGGGATGATGCCAAAACATTTTATGGGGAAACCATACAGGGTTAAATGCGTGCATTTCCAAAACTTAAATACACCGGGAAAAAAAAAAAAGCAACCTAACTGGATGCCTGAAGGAACAACAAGAAGAGGAACCGAATATCAGAGTTAAGAGAAAAAATGAAATCATACATATGATTATTGAATTAAAGAAAACACAAACCAACCAATAGGAAAAAAAATCAGTAGATCTCACACTTCAGTTTTGAAAACATGAACAAACCGCAGAAGACATTACTGGGATAAAACAGGGAGACAAGCACACAGCTGAAAGTATGAAACCACATGACAACTGGTAGAAAAAAAAAAAAAGAATAACCAAAGAGGCACATCCACACATTTATGCTAACAAATCCAAGAACAGAGAGAAAAGGTTAAGTTCCCAGACACATAGAAACTCCCAAGATTAGGTAAGGAAACCTACAAAATCTCAGCTCTCTAGTATTGACTGAAGCATTTGAAGCAGTAATCCAACACCTGCCAACACACAGAAGGCCAGGTTCAAGTCATTTTCCTGGGCCACTCTTCTAGGTATATAGCGAAGGCATTGTCCTGTCTTCTCATCGATTCCAGAGATGGAAGAGGCTGGTAGACTCCAATTTATAAGGATAAAGACCCAATTCAGTTAAGGACATTTTAAGAAAACAAATCCTATGCCATTTCAATAAGGAAAGATAAATAAAAAATAATTCTTTCCTTTTCTCCTTGTGCTTTCTTTTGGTTTTGAAAGGGCCAGATTATTTTCCTCTGAATTGTTGTTGTTGTTGTTGCTATTCTGTAGAGAAATCCTGCCTATCATCCATCATCCGTTTTTGACAGAGTATTCACGGATACTTTATTTGCATTACGACCTAGTGCTCCTCCTAATTTATGCCACAACTCCTGAACATCCATTAGCAGTTCCCTCATTCCCTGCATGCGTCTCTTTTCTGTAACCCTCAGCTTGGTTCTCATGGTCCTGAGTCACTACGGGTGGGTCTCCTTTTCTGACATCTTCCCCTTCAGTTTTCCCTTCCTTTACTAAGGGCAAAGGTATTCCTCTGGAGGCATATATTGTGGGAAGCTATATGATATTTCCCTTTGTCTGCTTACCTTTTCGATTTCACATCAGCGAAGCATAGGACATTCATGTCAAGGCAAGGTCCAGGGGATCATTTTCGTCCACGGCTGAGTAATACTGTGCTGCCAAAATGGGCCAAACCTTCCTTATCCACTAGTCCTGCAGGAGCATTGCGTCTCAATCCAAAGTTCTGCTCGAGTGGCCTTTGCAAGCCATCAATATAGGCCATCCCTTTCCTTCTGACTAAAGAGACTTGTTAAACATATCTATACCCGTTACCACAACAAGTACAGTTAACTAATGATAACCATGGGTGCGGTCCAGGCCTCTTCCTTAGAGATAGCTCTAATGCAGATTGTCACTCACCTCAAAGACTTTGCAAAGGGGTTTAAGGGAAAGCCAGGTAGACAGGCCCTAATCCCTTAGCTGCATGCTTCAGAATGCTAGAAGATGAGGCCAAAGACAGCACCATGTATCGATGCCCTCATCTTTTTCTTGGAAAAGGGGATACTGTCCCTTAGTCATCACTGACCCATAGGCAAAAGACGCTGAAAAAGGTCGCTCTCCCCACAGGATGACAAACCCCATGAAGAGCTGTTGATATCCATGAGGCCTCACTGTGTCTTGATCCCTAGAAATTGTAGTGTAAATAGGACACCTTGCCGTCTCTGGGGAAATGTTGGCTTAAGGAAGCTATACTAAACGTCATATCCTTTCCTCTTTGTCTAGAAAGTGGAAGATGGACGTTAACACACAAGACAACCTGGGTTCTTGCTCTGTCCTTCCCGGGGCTTCCTAAAGCCATAGGACACCAAGGTCATGGGAGAGGGACAGCTGCTTCAGTGAAGCAAGCATCTGTGATGTCACAAAGCTTTGATGTCATTTCAGCCACTCCTCTTTAACCCACACCGCATCACAACCCTTGACTAGAGTAGTCTTGGGTGGGCCAAGAGGACCCCAAGCCTTCCCAAACCGCTGGAGCCGCCTGGGTCTCTCACCCAGGTAGTTTACGAAGTGAGTCGGTTTCACTTTCTCCATGGATGAATCCGCAGTGTTTGGTCGTGACTCTCAGCACCAGCCCTCTGGACTCTGGAGAAAGGCAAGAATCCCTCATTCCATTTTAACCAGGATAGGCCAAGAATCAATCAGACTGTAAGCAAAGACTCAGTGTAGGAAATCCTGGCCTTTGTAAAGGTAGGCCCTTCCACCGAATCATGCAGCTTCTGAACAGGAAGAGGGCCACCCAAGGAAAGCTCAAAGTGAACTCCTGCAACCTTCTCAGAGACATGTCTGGAATTCAACAGGGATTACTCGATTACCTCGAGCGTCTCCAGAAACGGTGCCAACAGACCTCCCAAACTTCCAAAATGACCATGCATCCAAGGCAGACTCTACACCCTAAGATCCAGAATGGACTCATGTATGTGGAGTCCACAGGAGCAAAAGGAGAACATGTTGGAAGAGATCCATATCCCAAATGAAGCCATCTGAAAGACATCCGTACCCGTTTCAAGAAGACAACTTATATGACCAAAAGGACTCATTGAAGAGGATTTGAATGTGGAAGAACCTTGAGCACTCCCTCAGGGTGGAGCAGCTACCCTCTGTGGAACTGCATGGAGATGTGGCAGCACAAGCCTGCCTTCACCATCTCATGACCATCCCCCAAATGGTTTCATGATATAAGCAAACAGTGCCTCTTGCAGAAGATGGGCATGTTGTAATATAGCCAGGAGAGGATGTACAATGTGTCAACAAGGGGTCAGTACAGTGCAACAGACAGCGGATGCTGCAGGTTGATGAGGAGATCCAGGAAGACAAAGAACAGGAGATTGAACATGGGAGCTCTGAGAGAAGGTCGACCATTTTAGGATGGTGGGAGGTTCTCGGTACCTGGCTACCCTCCATAGGAACCTAGGTCCAAATTCAATTAAACATCCTCTGGCCCCAGTCAATTATTGTGCCTGGTTTTGTTTTTGCTTTCTTATCAATATATGCACATGCACGTATTGGACAGAGAGGCAGGGAGATCACAGTGAGGGGGTGGAGCTGGAGAGGGAGAAGCTTACTTGCCCCTGAGCAGAGAACCTGAGAACAGAGTCAATGCCAAGACCCTGGAATCATGAGTTGATCTGAAGGCCGCCTCTGAACTGATGTATACAACCCGGGACCCAACCATTGACTTCCGAATACCTCCTGTTTCTAGACAAGAACCGCTGCTCTGTCATTGTTCATAAGTACAGGGGATAAGGTTTTGTCTTGGGCTGGTGTTGCTTGAGCTATCCGGCTTGATTTGAGAGCTGGTATAGCTTTTCCTCTTGAAGTCAAGACTGGGCTATGGACAAACTATTCTCCAATGCCTATTTGCCTAAAGAGAATTCCTCCATGCCTAGATTTTCCAGGGGGAATTACACAATGTCTTTTGGCGCTCTGCTTCTGTATAAGTTGATGAGAATCACCTGTGCCTCTGATTCTGGACTTCTGTTCCTGCTCCCAGATGATTTTCATTTTCAGCCCCGATTTCTCAAATCCATGTTCAGCCCTCTTTTCTTTCTCTCACTCTTACTTCTCCTACAAGAGGTACCTCTTTCAATTCCTTGGAGTTGATGATTCCCTAAACTCATTCTCATGTTCCATCATTTTGCCTACTCTCAAGAATTTGCTTCCTTATTTTCTAGGCTTGTTCTTCCATGTCACTAATTGGATCCTCTACCTCGGCCATGTTCCTGGACGTTGCATCCAGTCTCCTACCAATCTTCTCTTCAGTAGCTCTTTATGTTCTTTTATATTTTTAGTTTTATCTCTGTGGTTCGAGACTCTCTGATATCTTCTATGTTTTCTGATGTACAGGGAGTATCCAGGCCGCTGCTTTCAATCCCCTTAGGCTTTTTATATGTAGAGATTTCACCCCGATTGCCTAGCCTGGATAATTTCTTGTTCTTTTACCTTGGCATCAATTGATTCTTCCATCTTTGCCTTGGAACTAGGTCTCTGTATACCTCTCCGTATTTGAATATCTCATTCTGTCTTCTATCCTGAGGTTAATTTCTTTATAAAGATGAGATCCCGGCGTGACCAAGGGCTGACCCTTAAGGGATTTTGGTGTGTGTGTGTGTGTGTTTGTGTATGTGTATGGCATGCATGCCATCTGTTGTGTACGTCTGACCCTTCCTTGAGATCAGTCAACTGCTAGGGCCCTCCTGACGTTTGATGTGTTTTTGGTCTGGGCTGAATATGCTGAGGTTTACCTAGGTGGGCTCTGGTGTGCCTGTGAAAGGAGACATTCCACCAACTCTAAAGAATGCAGGCCTGCACAATGCTGTGTTCAGAAGAGAGCATGTGGTCAAGGCTTTCTTCTCGTGCCCAATGGGAGAGTCTGTTCTCCGTGGACTAAGCATCTTGGACTGAGGAAGGCAGTCCTCCAAGTGTTCCATGGTTGGGATTTCGTGTTGGCAGGCTTGGCAGCAAATGTCCTCACTGTCCTTCTTGGCCAATAGCTCTGTCTTGATGCTGCTGGTGAGAGAGCCCTAAATTTCTTATGCCCCCATTGAGTCATTTCCACGAACACTGCCTCTCATGGATGCACTGCCAGGTACCACCATCTTCCCACTGCTTCTCCTGGTATTGTCTCTGATCATTGTCTCCAGGCTGTCTGCACCTGGTTGCTTGTTGGTGTCCTATGCAGGAGAAACGTGGTGTTCTTTCGAGCCGATGTATGCCAAGTCTGCTGATTTGAAAAATCTAGCCCTCATGACTTGTGTTTCAAGAACTTGTGCCCTTCAGATCCTATGCTCATAACAGCCAATGGCACTGGGATACAGGTTCCTTGTGGGTTCCCAGTGAGCCCTGCTTTCCTGTGCCTTTGTCCTTTGAATGGTATCTCTGCCCTCTGATGCATGAACCACACAAATCTCCACTGAGCCATGTCTCCAACCTTCTCCCTTAGTCTCTGCGACTTCCATTCTCTTCACTGTGGAGATTACTTTGTAGGTTTCAGGTCAATATCCACCCCGTTGCAGTTTATGTTGTCTTCTTTCTGTTGCTTTCATGGCTGAAGACAAACACGAGGTTATTAGACACTACTACCATCTCACTGTCCTCCATGTCACCGCAAATTCTTACTAAGACATAAGCCAGAATGAATTCTTCCACATGTCTCATGTGGCAGGGTTGCGGAGACCATTGGGCTTCAACACATCTATCATTCTCAAAAAGAAAACAAACAGACTGTTTGTCTCAGAAGGACAAAAACCAGAAGATTTCACTGCCTCAAGACAGTCAAGAAATATATGAAAAAGCAAGGGATATAGGGACAAAAAATCTATTCTTATGAGGCACAAAAATTTGGTGTTTGTTTGAAGGCAGTTTTGTGAGAATACGTGTATTTCGAAGAGGAAAATAGATCACGTCCCTTGCAGAAGATGTTCCGAAATGAATGGAATATGATTTTTCAAGGCATCTCAAATTCAGTTGCTATCCTTAAGAGACCGAATTCTTATCACTTGAAATTTAATTATAAGTGTTATGTGAAACACACACAGACCACACACACATTAACACTGGCACATGCACACACACCTGAACACACTCACAGATAAGACATGCAAAAGAGGGAGAAGAAGTCAGAATCACACTAAGGAAGCAACCCCAAAGAAAATACCATAAAGGGAAAATGCAAAGAGAATCCAAGTCAGAAGCCAACTGAAATGAGAATGTGAACTACTTACCTATCAATAATTCATTCAGTATTCAGGATTAAAGTCTCCCGACAATACAAGCACTTCATAAGTGTGCTTGAAATCACCAAAAAAAAAAAAAAAGGCAAATAAGATCCATAAGAAAACAAAAATATTAAAAAGCTCGACCTTCTGTTGACAATAGGAAATTTCCTTCCTATATAAACATACATATGGCTTGAAAGCGAAGATATTGGGAAAACGTAGGTTACACTATTGCCAAGGGGAACAGAGCCAAAGTGATTGTGCCTACGTCAAATGGAGCGATTTTATGCCTCCGAGTGACAAAAGATTGGCAGAAGGTGTTTTGTCTTGATGGAGCATCCAAACACCAGAAACCTGGAAGAATTGCCAACATATACACCAAAAAGATTGGTTTATCTAAACGTTGGAAGCATATGAACAGAGAGGAAGGGAGATGGGGACTTTAATCCAATATTGTTGGGGACTATGATATCCACGTTAAGCACAGCACAGATCATCAGGATGGAAAGGTGTTAAGGAATAACGGACGTCCACATTGGCTCTCTAGACCTCCTGAGCTTTGGGGATCCATGAGTAAGATTGCGTATCTGAGGAGCATAGGATATGTTCTTCTCAAAGGCAGACCAAACTTTGTATATCACAGGTCATGATCTGAAGTCCAAATCCAGTGGTAATTAATGGAAGAGAAATCAAAACCTATCCGGTGCACTTATGATCATGAATGTATGAAAACGGGAAGATATCACTTTCAAATTGGAAATACAGCCAGACACTAAAAGTTGGAAAACACAACACGTCACGAAATAGCAATGAATGTAAGAAAGAAAATCCAAAGGAAAAACAGAAAGAGCTATGAACAAAGGAATGTCAAGAAACTTATGGGGTGATGCCAAAACATTTCATGGGGAAACCATATAGGGATAATGCATGCATTTCCAAAATTTAAAACACCAAAAAAAAAAAAAAAAGTAAAGCAACCTACCTCGATGCTGAAGGAACAAGAAGAAGAAGAACCAAATTCCAAAGTTAACAGAAAAAAATGAAATAATGCATATAGTTATCGAAATAAAGAAAATACAAACAAACCAATAGGAAAAAGAATCAGGAGATCTCACAATTCAGTGTCTTAATCATGAAGAAACTGCAGAAGCCATTACTGGGTTAAAAAGGGAGACAAGAACACAGCTGAAAGTATAAAACAAATTGAGAACTGGTAGAAAGGAAAAAGGAATATCCTAAGAGACACATCCACACATTTATGCTAGCAAATCCAAGACCGGAGAGAAGAGGATAAATTATCAGACACATAGCAACTCCCAAGATTAGGTCAGGAAACCTACAAAATCTCAGCTCTCTAGTAGTGACTGAAGCGTTTGAATCAGTAATCCAACACCTGCCAACACACAGAAGGCCAGGTCCAAGTCATTTTCCTGAGCCACTCTTCTAGGTATTGAGTGAAGGCATTGCCATGTCCTCTCATCGATTCCAGAGATGGAAGAGGCGGGTAGACTATAAGTCACAAGGATAAAGACACAATTCAGAGAAGGACATTTTGGTAAAGCAATCCCATGTCATTTCAATAAGGAAAGATAATAAACAATATAATGCTTTCCTTGTATCCCTGTGACTTCCTTTGGTTTTGAAAGGGCCAGATTATTTTCCTCTGAATTTTTGTTGTTGTTGTTGTTGCTGTTTTGTTGAGAAAGCCTGCCTATCATCCATCATCCGTTTTTGACAGTATTCATGGATGCTTTAGTTGCATGTACGTCCCAGTGCTCCTCCTAATATATGCCACAACTCCTGAACACCCCTTTAACAGTTCTCTTTTCTGTAACACTCAGCTTGGTTCTCAGAGTCCTGAGTCACTCCTGGTGGTTCTCATTCTCTGACTTCTTGCCCTTCAGTTTTCCCTTCCTTTACTAAGGGCCAAGGTATTCCTCCCGAAGCACATATTTTGGGAAGCCATATGACATTTCCCTTTGTCTGCTTGCATTTTCCATTTCCCATCAGCAGGGTATGGGACATTCATGTCAAGGCAAGGTCCAGGGGTTCATTTTCTTCAACGGCTGAGAAATACTGTGTTGCCAAATGGACTGAACCTTCCTAATCCACTAGTCCTTGTAAGGGCATTGTGGCTCATTCCAAAGGTCTGCTCGAATGTGCCTTGCAAGTCGTCAGTATAGGCCGTCCCTTTCATTCTGACTAAAGAGACTTGGTCTGCGTGTCTATACCCGTTACCACAACAAGTATAGGTAACTAATGATGACAACGGGTGCAGTCCAGGCCTCTCCCTTAAGAGTTAGCTGTGATGCCGAAGGTCAGTCTCCTCGAAGACTTTGCAAAGGTAATTAAGGGAAAACCAGGGAGACAGAGCCCTAATCCCTGGCCATGCATTTCAGAAAACTAGGAGATGAGGCCACAGACAGCACCAGATATCGAAGCCCTCACCTTTTTCCACGAAAAGGGACCTTCCAACCTTACTCATCACTGACCCATAGGCAAAAGACGCTGACAAAGGACGCTCTCACCCACAGGATGACAAAACCCACGGAGAGCTGTTGATACACACGAGGTCTCCTGTGTCTTGAGCTCTCTAGAAATTTTAGTGGAAATTGGACACCTTTCCGTATCTGGGGAAATGTTGGCTTAAAGAAAGGTATACTGAACGTCATTTTCTTTCTTCTTAGTCTAGAAAGGGGAAGTGGGACCTTAACCCCCAAGACAACCTGAGTATTTCATCAGACTCAGAGGGCTCTTGTTCTGTCCTTCCCGGGGCTTCATACCTAGAGCCATAGGACGCCAAGGTCATTGGAGAGGGACAGCTGCTACAGTGAAGCCAGCATCTGTGATGTCACAAAGCTTTGAGGTCATAGCAACCACTCCTCATCAACCCACGCCTGATCACTACACTTGGCTGGAGTAGTTATGGGTGGGACAAGAGGACACCAAGCCGTCCCAAACTGCTGGAGATGCTTGGGTCTCAAATCAAGGTAGTTTGCAATGCGAGTTGGTGTCACCTTCTCCATGGCCAAGTTCGTAGTGTTTGGTCATGACTGTCAGCTCCAGTCCTCTGGACTCCAGAAAAAGGCAATCATCCACGACAGGCCTAGAAACAATGTGGCCTCAAGCAAAGACTCAGGGGAGGAAATCTTAGCCCGGCAAAAGGGTCAGGCCTTCCCACCCTATCACGGTGCTTCTGAACAGGAAAATGGCCACCCAAGGAGAGATCCAAATAAACCCCCGCAACCGTGCCAAAGCATGTCTGGAGTCTTCCTACAGCGAGGACACGAGTACCTTGAGCGTCTCCACAAACGGTGCCAACAAGGCCTCCCAATCTTCAAAAATGACCATGCATCAAGGCAGACCCTTATCCTTAGGTCCAGGATGGACTCATGTACTTAGAGTCCACAGGAGCAAACGGAGATGTTTGAAGAGACCTAAAACCCAAGTGAAGCCATCTGAAAGACTTCCTAACCGTTTCAGGAAGACAACTTTTATGTTCAAAAGGACACATTGAAGAGGATTCTAATGTGGAAGAACCTTGAGCACTCCCTCAGGTTGGAGCAGCTACCCTCTGAGGAACTGCATGGAACTGTGGCAGCACAAGCCTGCATTAACCCTCTCATGATCATCCCCCAAATTGTTTCATGAGATAAGCAAACAGTGCCTCTTGCAGAAGATGAGCATGTTCTAATGGAGCCCAGAGAAGATGCACAATTGTTATCAAGGGGTCAGTACAGCACGACAGACAGCAGATGCTTCAGGTTGGTGAGGAGATCCAGTGAGACAAAGAGCAGTAGAATAAATGAGGGAGCTCTGAAAGAAGGTCGGGCATTTTAGGATGGTGAGAGGTTCTCTGTACCTGGCTACCCTCCACAGGAACGTAGGCCCAGATTCAAGAAAACGTCCTCTGGCACCAATCAATTAATGTACACTGGTTTTGTTTTTGTTATCTTGTCAAATTATACACATGCACGTATTGGACAGATAGACAGAGAGATCGCAATCAGGGGTTGGAGCTGGAGAGGGAGAAGCTTACTTGCCCCTGAGCAGAGAACCTGAGACCACACTCATTGCCAAGACGCTGGAATCATGAGTTGATCTGAAGGCCGCATCTGAACTGATGGACACAACAAGGGACCCAACATTTGACTTCTGAATATCTCCTGGTTCTAGACAAGAACCGCTGCTCTGTCATTGTTCAGAAATGCAGGGGATAAGGATTTTGGCTTGGCCGGGTGTTTCTTGAGCTATCCGGCCTGCTTCGAGAGCTGGTATAGCTTTTCCTCTTGAAGTCAGTGACTGGGCTATGGACAAACTATTCTCCGATGCCTATTTACCTAAAGAGAATTCCTACATGCCTAGATTTTCCAGGGGGAAGGACATTATGTCTTTTGGTGCTCTGCTTCTTTGGAAGGTGATGGTAGTATCTCCTTGCCTCTGATTGTGGACCTCTGTTTGTGCTACCAGATGAGGGTCATTTTCAGCCCTGATATCTCAAATCCATGTTCAGCCCTCTTTCTTTCACTCACTCTTACTTCTCCTACAAGAGGCACCTCTTTCAATTCCTGGAAATGATGATTCCCTAAGCTCATTGTCATGTCCCGTCATTCTTCCTCTCTTTTAGAATTTGCTTCCTTTTTTCTAGACTAGTTCTTCCAGGTCACTCATTGGATCCTCTACCTCTGCCATGTTCCCACACTGCATCCAGTCTCCTACCAATCTTCTCTTCAGGAGCTATTTATGTTCGTTTATCTTTATCAGTTTATCTCTGTGGTTCGAGACTCTCTGATATCTTCTATGTTTTCTGATGTACAGGAAGTATCCAGGCCACTCCTTTCTATACCCAATCGGGCGTGTTCTATGTAGAAGTTTCTCTCTGATTGCCTAGCCATGTTCATTTCTTGTACTTTTACCTTAGCATCAGTTGATTCTTCCATCTTTGCCTTGAATATAAGTCTCTGTCTTCCTCTCTGTATTCTGAAAGCTCATTCTTTTTCCATACTGAGGTTAATGTCTTTAAGAAGAGGAAATCCGGGAGTGACCAAGTGCTGGCCCTTAAAGGATGATGGGTGTGTGTGTGTGTGTGTGTGTGTGTGTGTGTGATGCATGCCATCTGTTGTTGTGTTGTTGCTGTCCCTGTCCTTGAGACCATTCAACTGCAAGGGCCCTCCTTGTCTGGCGTTTAGTGTGTTTGGGGCCCGGGCTGAATATGCTGAGGTTTTGCTTAGTAGGATCTGGTGTGTGTGTGAAAGGAGACATTCCACAACCCAATAGAATGCAGGCCTGCAGAATGCTGTGTTCAGAAGAGAGCATGTGGTCAAGGCATTCTTCTTGTCCCCTATGGGAGAATGTGTTCTCCTTGGACTAAGCATCTTGGACTGAGGAAGGCAGTCCTCCAAGTGTTCCACGGTTGGGTTTTCGTGTTGGCAGGGTAGGCAGCAAATGTCTCACCATCCTGTCTTGGCCAGTAGCTCGGTCCTGTTGCTACTGGTTTGAGAGCCAAACATTTCTTATGCACCCATTGAATCATTTCCACAAACACTGCCTCTCACGGATGCACTGCCAGGTCCCACTCTCCTCCAACTACATCTCCTGGTATTGTTTCTGATCATGGTCTCCAGGCTGTCTGCACCTTGTTGCTTGTTGGTGTCCCCTCCAAGAAAAACACGGTGTTCTTTCGAGTCAATTTCTGCCAAGCCTGCTGATCTGAAAACTCCATCCCTCAACAATTGTGTTGTCAAGAACTCAGACCCTCCGTTCGTCACAGCCAATTGCACTGGGAAACAGGTTCCTTGTGGGTTCCCAGTGTGCCCTGTTCTCCTGTGCCTTTGTCCTTTGCATGGGTCACTGCCCTCTGATGCACGAACCACCCAAATCTTCCATGAGCCATGTCTCCAAACTTCTCCCATAGTTTCTGCGACCTCCGGTCTCGTACTCTGTGGAGTTTACTGTGTAGGGTTCAGGTCAATTTCCACCCTGCTTCCGTTATTGTTGCCATCTTCCTTTTGCCTTCATGGCTGAAGACAAGCACGAGGTTATTAGACACTACTACCATCTCACTGTCCTCCATGTCACCGCAAATTCTTACTGAGACATAAGCAAGAATGAATTCTTCCACATGTTTCATGTGACAGGCTTGCAGAGAGCTTTGGTCTCTGTCATATCTATTATTCTCAGAAAGAAAACAAACAGACGATTTCACTCCCTCAAGACAGTCAAGAAACATGAAAAATAAGGGGTATAGGGACAAACAATACGATTCTAATGAGGCACACAAAATGTGGTGTTTGAAGGCAGTTTTGTGAGAATACGTGTTTATGGAAGAGTACAAATGATGACATTGCTTGCAGAAGATGTTCTTGAAACGGATGGAATGTATTTTCAAGGCATGTCAAATTGAATTGCTAACCTTAAGAGACCCAATTCCTACCTTTTGAAATTAATTATAACTTTTTTGTGAAAAACACACAGACCACGCACACATTAAGACATGCACATGCACACACACACGAACACACACACAGAGAAGACACGCGAAAGAGGGGGAGGAAGTGAGAGATCGCACTAATGAAACATCCCCAAAGAAAATACCATAAAAGGGAAAGGCACAGAGAATTCAAGACAGAAGTCAACCGAAATGAGAAAATGAACTTCTTACCTAACAATAATTCATTCAGCATTCAGGACGAAAGTCTCCCGTCAATTCTAACATTTTGTAGGTGTGGTTTTACCTCTTTGTTTAGGTTTATTCCCAGGTATCTTAAGCTTCTTGGTGCTATAGTAAATGGAATTGATTCTCCTAATTCCCTTTCGGTATTTTCATTGTTAGTGTAAAAGAAAGCCTCTGTTTCTATACATTGACTTTGTATCCTGACACATTACTGAATTGCTATATGAGTTCTATTAGTTTGCCGGGTGGAGTCTTTTGGATTTCCCATATAAAGAATCATGTCATGTGCAAAGAGAGGAGCTTAATTTCTTCATTGCCAATTTGGATACCTTTTATTTCTCTCTGTTGTCTGATTGCTATTGCTAGGACTTCTAATATTTTGTTGAACAAGATTGGTGAGAGTGGGTTTACTTAAGTTTCTGATCTCAACAGGAAGGTGCAAGCTTTTTACCATTGACAATGATATTTGCTGTGAGTCTTTCATAGATTTGATGAAGTTCATGAATGGTCCTTCTATCCTTATACTTTGAAGAGTTTTGATCAGGAACGGATGCTAGATTTTGTCCAATGCTTTTTCTGCATCAATTGAGAGGACCATGTGGTTCTTCTCTCTTCTCATATTGATTTGTTCTATCACATTGATTGATTTGCAAATGTTGATTCATCCTTGTAGCCCACGGATGAATCCCACCTGGTAATGGTGGATTTTTTTTTTTTTAATTTGCTGTTGGATCCTGTTCTAGAATCTTGCTGAGAATCTTAGCATCCATATTCATCAGTGATATTGGTCTAAAATTCTCTTTTCTGATAGGGTCCTTGCCTGGTTAAAGGATCAGGGTAATGCTGGATTCATAGAAAGAGTCTGGAAGTTTTTCTTCTGGTTCAATTTTTGAAACAGCTTCAGGAGAATAGGTGTTATTTCTTCTTTGAAAGTTTGGTAGAATTCCCCAGGGAATCCCTCAGGTACTAGGCTCTTGTTTTTGGGGAGGTTTTTGATCACTGCTTAAATCTAGTTAATAGATATCGTTCTATTCAGGTTGTTAATTTCTTCCTGGTTCAATTTTGGGCATTTAAAATTTTCCAGGAATGCATCTATTTCATCTAGATTGCTTAGCTTATTGGCACATAACTATTGATAATAACTTCTGATAATTGTTTCCTTGGTGTTAGTTGCTATCTCTCCCTTTTATTCATAATTTTATTAATTTTGGCTTTATTGCTTTCCTTAAGATTAGTGTGGCCAATTGTTTGTCGATCTTATTGATTCTTTCAAAAAACCAACTTTAGTTTCATTGATACGTTCTACTGTATCTCTGGTTTCTACCTCATTGATCTCAGCTCTAATCTCGATTATTTTCCTTCTTATGTATGGAGTTGGTTTGATTTGTTGTTGGTTCTCCAGTTCATTAAGGTGTAGAGACAGCTGGTGTATTCTGGATTTTTACATATTTTTTGAGGGAAGCTTGGATGGATATGTATTTCTCCATTACGACCATCTTTGCTGTATCCCATAGGTTTTGGACCAAAATGTCTTCATTCTCATTGTTTTCCCTGAATTGTTTGAGTTCTTCTTTGATCTCCTGGTTGATTCAAGATTTCGTCTTTTTAAAAATTTTTAAAGTAATTAATTCATTATTTTTATCAATATATAACTTATTTTTATCCCCAGTGTGAATCGCCAAGTTTACACAATTCACAGGACTAATCATAGCATATACTCTCTCCGAAGTCCATATCCTCACCACCCTCTCCTGTCCCCCTTCACCCCAGCAACCCTCAGTCTAGTTTTTGAGATTGAGTCCTTTATTGTTTGTCTCCCTCCCAATCCCATGTTCTTTCATTTGTTCTTTTCGTACTCCCCAAACTCCCCACATTGCATCTCCAATTCCTCATATCAAGGAGATCATTTGATAGTTATCTTTTTCCGATTGGCTTATTTTGTTAAGCATAATACCCTCTAGTTCCATTCACGTCATTGCAAATGGCAAGATTTCTTTTCTTTTGATGGTTGCAGAGTATTGCATTGTTCTTTGTGTGTTGAGTTTTCCAAGCTCTTTATACATATTGGATACTAGCCCTTTATTGGATATGTCATTTGCAATATCTTCTCCCAGTTTGTCAGTTGTCTTTTGGTCTTGCTCACTGTTTCCTTTTGATCTTGATGAGATCACAATAGCTCATTTGTTTCCTTGCTTCTGTTGACTTTGGTGATATTCTTAGAAAGATGTTGCTGCGGTTGAGGTCAAAGAGGATGCTGCCTCTGTTCTCCTCAAGGATTTTGATGAAATCCTTTCTCACATTGAGGTCTTTCATCCATTGGGAGTCTATTTTTGTGTGTGGTGATCCAAGCATTCTTAACCAAGGAGCTCTTTAGCTTCCAGGTGTTTGAGTTCCTTAGAAACTTTTTCATGTGATTGATCTCCAGTTTCTAAGCATTGTGATCTGAGAATATGCAGGGAATGTTCTCATTCTTATGGTATAGGTTGAGTCCTGATTTGTGAGCCAGTATGTGGTCTATTCTTGTTAATGTTCTATGTGCACTTGAGAAAATGAGTATTCTGTGGTTTTAGGGTGGAATATTCTGTATATATCTATGAGGTCCATGTGGTCCAATGTGTCATTTAATGCTTTCTTTATGGATTTTCTGCTTGGATGATGTTAGGCAGGTTACGATCTCCTACTATAATGTATTCATGTCAATATGACTCTTTATCTTGACTAACAGTTTCTTATGTAATTGGCTGCTCCTATATAGGGGGCATAGATATTTACAATTGTTAGATCGTCTTGGTGGATAGTGAGTGAGATCCATGTGCACTTGAGAGAATGAGTGTTCTGTTGTTTTAGGGAGGAATGTTCTGTATATATTTATGAGGTCCATCTGGTCCAATGTGTCAGTAAATGCTATTGTTTCTTTATGGATTTTCTTCTTGGATGATCTGTCTATTTATAAAAGAGGTGTGTTAAGATCTCCTACTATTAATGCATTCATATTAATATGACATTTTATCTTGATTAACAGTTTTCTTATGTAATTGGCTGCACCCATATTGGGGGCAGAGCTATTTACAGTTGTTAGATCATCTTGGTTGATAGTCCCTTTAAGAATTATGTAATGTCCTTCTGTATCTCTGACTATAGTCGTTAGTTTAAAATCTAATTTATCGGATATGAGATTTGCTACGCCAGCGTTCTATTGAGTACATTGGCATGAAAGATGTTTCTCCGTCTTTTCACTTTCAGTCTGGGTGTATCTTTAGGTTCAAAAGTGTCTCGTAGACAACGTATGGACGGATCCTGTCTTTTTATCCAACCTGCAACCCTGTGCCATTTTTGGGGGGCACATTTAGGCCTTTCACATTGAGAGTGATTATTGATAGATATGTTTTTATTGACATTGTGTGACCTTTGAAGTCTATCTTTATGTAAATTGTCTCTATATTTCTGTTCAATGCTATTCTTAGGATTTTTTCCGCTTTTATAGAACCCCCATTAATATTCATTCAGTGTCGGCTTGGTAGTTGCATTGTCTTTTAAGCCTTGCCTGTCTTGGAAACTCTTTATCTCTCCATCCATTTTGAAACTCAGTCTTGCTGGATAAAGTATTCCTGGCTGCATGATCTTCTCATTTAGTGCCCTGAATATATCTTTCCAGGCCTTTCTTGCTTGAGACGTCTCGTGGAGAGGTCTGACGTGATTCTGATGGGCTTTCCTCTGTAAGTAAGGAACCTCTATGTACTAGTGGCTTTCAAAAGATTATACCTTCAATTATGATTCCTCAATTTGGCTATCAGTTTTCTTGATGGTTTGTTTTTGTTATCTATAATCTTGGGAGGAGACCGTTAGGCCTCTAGTACATGATTGCTGGTTCAATATGTGAGATTGGGAAATTTTTCATGAAGAACTTGTTTCACTAGATCTTTGAGACTTCTTTCTTTATCCTTCCCTTCAGGGATTTGGATAATTCTGACGTTGGAATGTTTCATGGCATCATTTATTTCCCTCATTCTTTTTCATGGTTTCTAAGCTGTTTGTTCACCATAGTATTAAAAGTCCTAGCAACAGCAGTCAGACTACAAAGAGAAATAAAAGGTATCCAAATTGGAAATGAAGAATTCACTCTTTCTCTTTGCAGATAACATGATTCTTTATATGGAAAACCCAAGAGACTCCACCCCCAAACCACTAGAACTCATACAGCAATTTATCAACTTGGCAGGATACAAAGTCAATGTGAATAAATCAGTGGTTTTCTTGTACACTAACAATGAAATACAGAAAAATAAATTAGAGTATCAATTCAATTTAGTATCGCACTAAGAACCATAAGGTACCTGGGAATAAACCTAACCAAAGAGGTAAAGGAATTGTACTCGAGGAACTACAGAACACTCATGAAAATAATTGAAGAAGACACAAAAATATGGAAGACCATTCCATGCTCTTGCATCAAAAGAATAAACAGTGTGAAATTGTCTATACTGCCTAGAGCAATGTATTCTTTTAATGCCATTCCAATCAAAATTCCTCTGGTATTCTTCAAAGAGATGCAACAAATAATCCTAAATTTTGAATGGAATCAGAAGAGACCCTGAATCGCTAAGGAAATGTTGAAAAACAAAAATTAAACTGGGGGCATCACATTACTTGATTTCAAGCTTTACTACAAAGCTGTGATCACCAAGACAGAATGGTCCTGACATAAAAAATAGACACATAGACCAGTGAAATAGAATAGATAGCCCAAATATGGACCCTCAACTCTATGGGCAAATAATCTTCGACAAAACAGGAAAAAATATACAGTGGTAAAAATACAGTCTCTTTAATAAATGGTGATGGAACACTGGAAAGCTATATGTAGGAGAATGAAACTCCACCATTCTCTTACACCATACACAAAGATAAACTCAAAATGGATAAAAGTCCTCAATGTGAGACAGGAATCCATCAGCATCCTAGAGGAGAATATAGGCAGTAATCTCTCTATATGAGCCACAGCAACTTCTTTCAAGATATACATTGAGATATCAACTTACACCAGTTAGAATGGCCAAAATTAGCAAGACAGGAAACAACATGTGTTGGAGGCTATGTGGAGAAAGGGGAACCCTCTTCCACTGTTGGTGGGAATGCAAGTTGGTGCAGCCTCTTTGGAGAACAGTGTGGAGTTTCCTCAAGAAATTAAAAATGGAACTTCCCTATGACTCTGCCATTGCACTCCTGGGTATTTACCCCAAAGATACAGATGTAGTGAAAAGAAGGGCCATCTGTACCCCAATGTTTATAGCAGCAATAGCGGGTCGCCAAACTGTGGAAAGAACCAAGATGCCCTTCAACAGACAAATGGATAAGGAAGATGTGGTCCATATACACTATGGAGTATTAGGACTCCATCAGAGGGACGAATACCCAACTTTTGTATCAACATGGATTTGACTGGAAGAGATTATGCTGAGTGAAATAAGTCAAGCAGAGAGAGTCAATTATCATATGGTTTCACTTATTTGTGGAGCATAACTAAAAGCATGGAGGACATGGGTAATTAGAGGGAAAGGGGTCAAAATCAAAAGCTTCTGCACAGACAAGAAAACAAAGAGGCAACCCACGGAGTGGGAGAAGATATTTGGAATTGACAGTACAGACAAAAGTTTGATATCCACGATCTATGAAGAACTCCTCAACCTCAACTCGCACAAAACAGACAATCATATCAAAAAATGGGCAAATGATATGAACAGACATTTCTCCAATGGAGACATACAGAGAGCTGTCAGACACATGAAAAAATGTTCATCATCACCAGCCATCAGGGAGATTCAAATGAAAAGCACATTGAGATATCACCTTACACCAGTTGAATGACCAAAATTAGCAAGATAGGAAACGTGTGTTGGAGGGGATGTGGAGAAAGGGGAACCCTCTTACACTGTTGATGGGAATGCAAATTGGTACAGCCTCTTTGGAGAACGGTATTGAGATTTCTCAAGAAATAAAAAATGGAGCTTCCCTATGACTCTGCAGTGAAAAGAAGGGTCATCTGTAACCCAAAGTTTATAGCAGCAATTCCCAAGGTCGCCAAACTGTGGAAAGAACCAAGATACCTTCAAGGGATGAATAGATAAGGAAGATATGGTTCATATACAGTATGGAGTATTATGCCTCCATCAGAAAGGATTAATACCCAACTTTTATAGCAACATGGATGGGGCTGGAAGAGATTATTCTAGTGAAGTAACTCAAGCAGAGAGAGTCAAGTATCATATGGTTTCACTTACTTCTGGAGCATAACAAATAACATGGAGGACTTGAGGAGTTAGAGAGTAGAAGGGAGTTAAGAGAAATAAGGGGAAGTGAACCATGAGAGACTATGGACTCTGAAAAACAATCTTTGGGGTTTGAAGTGGCAGGGGGTGTGAGGTTGGGGGAACCAGGTGGTGGATATTATAGAGGCCATGTATTACATGTAGCACTGGGTTTGGTGCAAAAATAATGAATACTGTTATGCTGAAAATTTTAAAAAAATAGAAAAAAGAATGGGCTTTTTTTTTTTTTTTAAAGATTTTTATTTTTTTATTTATTTGACAGAGAGAGATCACAAGTAGGCAGAGAGGCAGGCAGAGAGAGAGGAGGAAGCAGGCTCCCTGCTGAGCAGAGAGCCCCATGCGGGACTCGATCCCAGGACCCTGAGATCATGACCTGAGCCGAAGGCAGCGGCTTAACCCACTGAGCCACCCAGGCGCCCCAAGAATGGGCTTTTTGAATACAGAGAAGAAGAGAGATATCTAGATCCAATGCAAAATGGAAGAATCAACTGATGCTGAAGGCAAAGAAGAAATGATCATGACCAGGCAATCGAAGTGGAACCTGTACATGTAACACGACCGCAAAAAGATGGAAAGCAGCAGCCAGGATACTCACTGTACATCAGAAAAACACAGAATGCATTAGGGAGTCTTGAACCACAGAGATAAAAGTGATAAAAATAAAATCATATAAATTAATAAAATAAAATAAAGAGTCTCTGATGAAAGGATTGGTAACAGACTGCAGGCAAATCTCAAGAACCTGGAAGAAGCAGAGGATCAAATTAGTGTCCTGGATGACAAACACTGGAAAATAAGGAAGCAAAGCCAATGAAAAAGTGAAGAATGATGGGACATGACAATGAGATTAGGGAAATCATCAGCTCCAAGGAATGGAAAAAGGTGTTTATTGTAGGAGACCTAGGAGCGAGAGAAGAAAGAGGGCCAAATATTTCTTTGAGAAATCAGAACTGAAATTGTCCCTCATCTGGGAG